>NC_141352.1:8693855-8831355 GCF_057382095.1 Aulonocara sp. 'chitande type north' Nkhata Bay | reverse complement strand
TTCATTAAATAGTGGTTAGTTATCTAGGCAGGCAATTATTTAGTCGTGTAGGTGAGTAATTGATTACCCAAACAGGAAGGTAGGGAACTGGTTTATTGCATAGGCTGGTAATCACATGTTTGGTTAGTCATGTACATAGGTGGGTGGGAAAGCAATTAGTTGGTTGTGTAGTAAAGCAAAGGAAAGGAATTGGTTGTTTAGATTGGTAGTTAATTAATTACTTAATTAGTTAGCCGTACAAGTATGTAGCTAGGTAGTTGGTTAAGTGTCTACATGGGTGGGTACTTAACTGGTTAGTTATCAAAGTAAGCAAGCAGGCAAGGAGTTGGTTGGTTGTGTAGTTATGTAAGTGATGAGCCATGCTGGCAGGTACACAGATTGGTTGGTTGCAAAGGTGGTAGATGAATGTAGGTGAGTCCTTAATTGACAGGCACGCAGTTGGTTGTTTGCACAGGTAGACTGGCAGGTATGTAACTGGTTAGCCATGCTAGCAGAGAGACTGGTTGGCAGGCTGGTTGTGTAAGTAGTTAGGAGGGTGGATGGGTAGCTAGGTCATAGGGAACTGGTTGGTCTGCATTAATATATTTTAACTAAATAATGCAATGATAATTAATGTACCCACTTAATAGTTGCAAAGTACATGATGGATTATATTTGTAATAGTTTTATGTTTAATTGATTGAGTGCTAATGTGGCATAACGCTGTTGTTTTTCTGCTGGTTCGCTGTGGTTTTAGTTTTGTAACGTCTTCATCTGGATTCATGTATTATGTGCAGATGCGTGGCTGAGGTTATTTGTGGCTGATGTTTAGGCCATGAAGAATAGTTTAATTTCACAATAACACATTATGAGTTATTAATGATCCTCAAAGATGTTGAAATTTTACTTTGTGCACCACATTGATTAGTTTTCGTACATGTACATTTATGGGATATTTGGACTGGAGACTCATTAGAATTTCAAAGTAAACCAAGCATAAACACAAAGATGTAAGGACTGAAGGGGTAATCAGCACACCAACTGCAGAGATTGAGAGATGAGGTGAATAAAAATGAGCTGAAAGTGCAGATTCAAGCAACAAAAAAGAACCCAATGAATAACAGAAGAAGAAATGTGACAGAAAGTGGAGAAGAGAAACAGCCCGACTGTAGGAAGAAAGAGGAGAAAGTGCAGCAGAGAGTAAAACACAAAGACAATAACACATTAAAACTTTATCGGGACGACAGAATAAATGTGATGTTTTATGCAGCGACAGACTGAAGGAGAGATTCCTATCATCTGTCACTTGTTTATTATGCTCAGAATAACTTGCACAGAGTGAGAGAAGTTGCTGTTATTTCTGCTCCTGAATGATATTTTCTTAATTTTCTCTCCATCTTAATGCTATTCACTGAGACACATCAATCTGTGTGACATTGGTTTTTCCACCTTTGAAACAAAAGTCAGAACAAAACAAGGAAAAGTGAAACATGCCAACTTAATGTTATTTAGTTATGTTCTGTAGAAACTGGGCTGTAGTTAGCTCAATTCAAAGGTGGAGGTAAAGAACAGCAAGGTGATCAGTTGGTTGGTCAGTTTGTTTCATATGTTATCAAAGACTAGTTTACTTTAGTTAACTGCAGGAGGAAGGCAGGTGGTTCAGTGATGGATCAGTTAGCTGCTGTTTGGGTTTTTGTCAGTGAAGGCTTGACATTGGTTGGACAGTCAGTTGGTGGTTGGTAGATTTCTGGTTTGTTACCCAGGATGAAAGGTATCACCAGTTCGCTGTAAGTTGTTGGTTTAGGTAGTGGTTGGTTAGTTGCCTGCACATGTAGGTGATTAGTTAGACAAAAAAGTCAATTAGTGGTTAGTTTGTTTGTTGCGGTTTAAGACAAGTTGTTGGTTGGCTGGTTTGCAAAGTAGATGGCTGGTTGTCAAGGAACATAGACAACAACTGGTTAGCTGTGTAGACAGCTACACAGACAGGCAGGTAGGTAAATGGTTGGTTACACAGGCAGGCAATTGCTCGGTTAGGTAACTAGGAAGGTAGGTAGATGAAAGGTTGGCTGGTTAGCAAGAAAGGGGCCTATTGAGCAGTTGGTTGGCAGGTAAAAGTTGGTTGGTTTGCTGGGTAGGTTTGAGAAAACGTGACGTCTTAAAGTAGGTGGTTGGTTAGATAGATTAGTTGGTTGGGTTGCTGGTTGGGCAAGCAGATAAGTAACTGATTGGCTGATTTTGGTAAGTGTTAGTTAATTATAAATGAACTGGAAACCAAACTTTATTTATTCATCTATTCATAAAGTTGTAACATTTATTTATTAAGTGCTTTTCACAAAGCGCTGCACACGAGGGTTAAATAAACAATTCATACATATTTCAGTAAAGGACAGAAGTAAAACTGGTAGAAGAACAGAGAGAAGAACGAGTCTCATTTGATATTTTTATACTCAGTCGAGCGTCAGGGAAAGACTTTGCACAGCAGGTGGTAGGTGAGGAGAGAAGTATCCACATATTTCTGACCATACTGTGCAGACGTATGGAGGGAGGTGAGCCGTCTGTTTACACTATAATAGTTTAGTGGCACTGCACAGCTCCCTGAAGCCATTTGTGTGTGTGCGTATACAAACATACACACCGACACCCAAGGAGTCTATTTCCTGTTAGGCCCTGGGCGGTCACAGTTCATTACCTGTGGATGTGGGGGCCAGTAAAGGCTTTCGGGGGAGAGGTGGAGAGCCTTAGCCCAGGAGAGGTGAACTGACCCTGGGCAGGAGATGAGCCATGCTCCCCAGGCCCCTCTGGAGAAACAGAGTTTATCAATAAAACTTACAGGGCTGTGAGGAGGACAGCAGGAGGACAGCAGGGTCGCTCCCTCACTCCTCACGTCTTCAGCTTAACAACACTGATTATGTGTTTATTGTAATTTGTCAGATACAGTTAAACCTTTATTGAATGCACTCACTGTGGGCCGTTTCAAAAGCATTTGCTATTTACAATTTATTTCCTCTCGTTTCCTTCAGTTTGTTCAGATCAAAAGACAATGAAGTAAGATTATAACCTAAAGGAGATTATTACCAGCCGACTCAGAGGACGACATAAACTGAGTGAATATTTGTCCATGTGAGCTGACAAACTTCAGCTTAAGAGTAAAACTTTGTTGATTCTGTCACAAAAGCACAAAAAAATAGTGGTCCAGATAAGTTCTGAAAGTACCGTGCACGTGATGTCAGCCATCACTTGTTCTTTGGAAGGCGGTAGTTCACAGATCAACTGGCTGTTTGTTTGCTAGTTTGGTGGCTGTCGGATAAAGAGGTCAGTGGGTCTTTCGTTGCATGTTTCATTGGTGCTAAAAGTAGAAGATTGGTCCGCCCGCTAGAAATAAAGGTCATCAGGGTCAGGTGGTAGGAAGGTAAGGACGTGATTGGGCTGCCAGGTAGGTGACGATAGGTTGTACTTTCAAAGGCAGCAGTTCTTCTCATCAAGTGTTTGATTGGTTTGTTGGGTATTAAGGTAAGTTGGTAGGTAATGAAGTTAGTTGGTCATCAGCTGCTCTTTCTCATTGTTGGTGAAGGGATGGGATTGGTTGGCTGACAAGGAAGAAAGATTGTGTAGGTCAGCTGGTAGTTAGGTGGGGTAAATACAGGCAGATATTAGCTGTACAATGGAGGGAGGTGTTGTCTGCTCGGTTCAGTTTTTTGGTTTGTTGGTCGGATGTTAAGGAAGTTGGGTGACTTCTTTGCTAGCTAGGCAGGTGGTTTGATTGGACAGCGGTTAATGAAGGTTTAGCATTGGTTGGCTGAGTGCGATGAACACGTGTTGTGAAACGGTTCAAAGACGCTGTGTTTGGATAAGGTGACACTGGTTCATGTCGTTGTTTTCACCAACCACCCTTCCAGCGTCTCCTCTCACTCTCTTCATTCTTACTAAGGTATCTTTCAGCACTTTGTTTCTTCCATTTAATCGTTCCTCCTCCACTTTCCCCTCTCAGACTTTGGTGCCTCTTTAGTCATTTACATTTTCCTCTGTTTTCCTGACACACTTTAATCTGTTTTCCCTCTTTTTCCTTTTCCCCACACTTTATTTCTCTTATTTATTTCAAGCATTTCTTTTTTTAATCACTTCCTCAAACTCGCTTCAGTATATTTTTTCCATTAAAGCTGTGTTTTGTCTCTCATTTTTCCTCACTAATGTCACCCCCTACTTTCTCTCACCTTACGTTTCACTCAATCCTTTTATTTTTTTACATCTAAAGATCTTTTATTCAAATAACTGCATTTAGTCAGATTCTGCATCTATTCTTATCCTCTTCTTTCCTCTGTCCTACCTCTCGCCTCATTTATTCCTCATTCCCTGCTTCCTCCCTCCATCTGTTTTCTGCCTCGTCCACCCCCACCATCCCTCCTCTTCATCTTACTCCTCTCTTTTCTCCTCTTTGCCCTCCAACAGTCACTTGAAATGTTCTTTATTAGTGAAGACGAGAGTTGACAAAGAGCACCTTTAGTGGGGACGGAGTAACCGCTGTGTGAACCTGCACACACCCCACAGTGTGTGTGTGTGTGTGTGTTGATGATGGTGGGGTCAGTGGAAGTGACTGGTGCCGGCTGATGTGAGCCCCCACTGTCAAAATGTTTTATGCATGAGGTTAAGAGGCAAGAAAACACACACACACACACACACACACACACACACACACACACACATACACACACACACACACACACACACGGAGTGAGGGTGTAAAGTGTGGTTACAGGTAGGTGGGCTGCTGCTTTGTCATTGGCTGGTAGGAAGTATGTGCGACTCTCGATCACCACGGCCCACAAATAAGAAACAGTCTGTTTGCAGCTTTTTTAAACGGTGGCTGTATAACAAGGAGGACGTTGTTAACGGCAAATTAATTTCTGCATTTGTGAATTAATTCACGACGGTAGAAGATTGTTTTTATTACGAGAGACTCGGACTCGTTATTGCATCTGAAGGTAAACTAACCGAGCCAGCAGTTATTACAGGTTAGTGATGAACACACAAGCACAGACACGGTGTTGTAGCTGAAGAGAGACATGACTGAACACAGCAGAGACACAATAAGACTGCACGGAGGGTAAACAGGAAGCAGAGGACAAAGGAAAATGGAAATGAAACGAATGGACGAATGGAAACGAGGAGAGCAGTGAAGAGAGGAGGGAAGAAAAGATAAGGTGACGAAAGCAAAATAATGGGACTGAAACAAAAGGAAACGATCAAATTAAGGGCAAGGGGAGGAGCTTTCATTAACGAATGAAAGGAAACAAGAAGTGAAAGGAAAGGACAAAGGAGAGGAAGGCACGTAAACAGAACAGGAAAGAAAAGAAGACAAGGATGGAAGACAGACTTTAGCTCTTTCATTCTGCAGTCGGTACGTTCATCCGTCTTCAGGATGGTAAATGGCCTGTATTTGTAAAGCGTTTTACTCGTCCCTCAGGACCCCAAAGCACTTCACATATCCAGTCATCCACCCATTCACACACACATTCACACACTGGTGATGGCAGCTACATTGTAGCCACAGCCACCCTGGGGCGCACTGACAGAGGCGAGGCTGCCGGACACTGGCACCACCGGGCCCTCTGACCACCACCAGGCAACGGGTGAAGTGTCTTGCCCAAGGACACAACGACCGAGACTGTCGGAGCCGGGGCTCGAACCGGCAACCTTCCGATTGCAAGGCGAACTCCCAACTCTTGAGCCACGATCGCGTTTATTTGTGAAAATCTGCTCCTCTTCCACTCAGGTGTGATGTTTATGTCTACCTGGAAGCAGACGGGTTGGTGGATGTCCTGAACTCTGAACTGTTTGAGGAAGCGCTCGTCCTGACTCCAGAACAGCCGGATATCCGGGATGCTGTAGAGGACCATCGCCAGCCTCTCCAGGCCCAGACCGAACGCCCAGCCCAGCTTGTCCCCCGCCCCCGCTGCACAAACACAGAACATAGGAAACAGCCGTCAGCAGACAAGCTAACGAATCACTTTAGTCAGTCAGGCAGAGGAAGTGCTCTGTGGAAAATACATACAAAATAAAAGCATCACACTTCTCCGTCTAGCACCTCGCTTTCATCTGATCTCTGAATGAATGAATGCTGATGAATAAAACAGTTTAAGACCAAAAGAGAAGCACTTGGTGGAGCGTCTCACCAAAACCCCAAACAGACCAGCAGCTCCCGGGTCGTCTGGGGTAAAATCTACTGTTTTTATCAAAGCAGTCTTACGGCTTTTAATATGGCAAAAATATTCCACCCACTGTCGGCCCAACTGCACGTTTAAGAAGTGACGAAGACGTAAGGCTCACCATCAGATAAGCAAAGGACCCTCACTGATCACTTAGTCTAAATATGCATCCAATCACGCGAAGGCTTCAGTCTCTGAAACTCTAAACTCGCAACGAAACACAAACCTAAAATTACTCATTTCTATTCTAGTCCTTCTTTACAATAATGTGTCAAACACATCTGACCTCGTCCAAAGAGAGGCCACGCTGACCCCATCTACATCACCTTTAGGTAAAACATGGACTGCCGATGAACCACCACACCATCCTAAATCAAACTCGACGCAGCCGGTCTGTCATCACTCTGAGAGGACAAAGGAGGAAGCAGAGCGTCTGAGCACGTCTCGCTCAATTTACAGAAAGAACAGATCCCAGCACTGAGGGTATTTTTAGAAACGGGGACATTTTGACCAGTTAAAACGATCTGTGAGGCTTAGAAACCTCAAAGATTTGACAGCTCGAATCACAATAGCACATTTTATCCAACAGAAATGTAAAAGTATATTATAAAACCCAGCATGTCTCATTGTTCCATACACCATATATTTATGCTGAAAGTTCAGTTAGCTTCTTCCTTAGGACTTCCTTTGGCCTCACTGCAGACTGGTTGGTGACCCCAGGCTGTCGGCTGAAATCGTCCATACAGAGGGGACCGCACCAAAACCCTTCCTGTGATTGTGTTGTTCGTGAGCAGATTGTTGGAGTGGCTGTGGTTTCCACAAACTCCAATCAGCAACAATACGTAAAAACAGACTTGTCTTCATTACCACTCCGACCAACAGGGTTCATAAAGCTGAACCTTTACTTTCAAAGCGAATGGTTTCTGTTCTTTAGTTTGTGTGGCACTTCTCACAGTTTCACTGCTGCTCCATGAGTAGTTGGCAACTTCCATGCAAACCATGGGCGACCGGAGCAATCCAACATGGACCAAAGACACCGCAAGGAAGCTTTTGGTGCAGCACCACCTTTGCAACTACTTGTTGGGGAATTTAACCCTATAGTGACCTGTGGTTGCTCGGGGGTCTCAGGTCTGTGAGACTGCCCTGTTTTTGTTCTCAGTGGCGTTTGTTAGGACACGTGATGCCTGTGAGGTTTTCTGATACTTTGGTTCAGGAATTGTGGGGACATTTTGTTTGGTCCTCACCATAACAGGAAGGCATACGTGTGTGTGTGTGTGTGTGTGTGTGTGTGTGTGTGTGTGTGTGTGTGTGTGTGTGTGTGTGTGCGCGCGCGCGTGTGTGAGATACTTCAGTGGACTCCTCTCTATTATTCAAGACTTCAACTTAATGCTGTCAATAAATCGTTACAACCTTATGTGACCGCCTACAACACACACCTGTGCGCTCTCTCTCTCACACACACACACACACACACACACACACACACACACACACACACACACACACACACACACACACACACACACACACACACACACACACACACTCTTTCCTCAGTTATTTTTGAGACTTCATTGATCGGAGGGGAAAGCTCTCCTCCGGTCTCTCTGTGTGATTCCCTGAAGGCAGCAGATGGACTAAAGCTGCTGTTTGTGGCTTTGCAGCACTTCAGCAGGTATGGCCGCCTCCTCCTGTGTGTAAACTAAGCCACCTGTAGACAAAATGCCCAACAAGAGTTTGGGCAGCTGAGCCCGACTCCTCAGACTCCTTCAGGTTTATCTTCACAGAGCGGAGGATGGATGGAAATCAGCACGGTGGTATACAACAGTAACAGTCATCATCGTTTGAGCAGGATTAATCAGGCGATAACTCGACCTTTGGACGTCTTCTCATGTCCTCGTTAATCAAAGTGTCCTCCTGTCAGCAGACTATGAGCTGAACCTGCTCCTCGTGACAGCAGAGAGTTTGAGACTTTAGAGGAGGACACAATCAGGAGGCCAATGAGAGCTGCACTGCAAAAAAGGAATGCAGAGAAATAATTGCTCTGTCTTGATTATGTTGCTTCCATAATTGCTGTAAACCATAAGTGTAACTGAAAATACATTTCCATGGATTGCACAGTAATAAGCGGGGGTAGAGACCGAGTGCAGCAGGACTGCACTCTGAGACTGGAGAGCAGGCTGCCGGCCAAAACAGCTGTAGTGCTGCTTAATATCGATTCTGCAAGTCTGTGAAACTCTGCTGGAGAGACGAACAGCGTTCCTCCTAAAAACATTCCCACATTTGATGAGAGTCAGAGGTGGACCGCACCGGCCCCGAATCTCTCACAGGTGTTTGTTTGGGTGGAAGACATCCCAATAAAATCCAGGAATTTCAATCCTCAGAGCCGGAGCTCAGACGTGAACACGGTCCACGGGTCAAGCTCCGGAAATCCAGTTACCACAGGTGAGTCCAAGAGGCCACGCCCCCAAACATCAAGTGGTAAAACAGACACAGAGGCCCAAACAGTTTTTTGTCAGGGTGTAAACATGTTTATTTCTGCTGTAAGGCTTTAACATGGCAGTGTGGGGGGACGGACTCGCTGCTGGAGCCCCTGCTGGACGTCAGAGGAACTGCAGCGAGCTGTAAACATGAGACTGTTCAGGTGTGTCAGTCGGAGCTGGCATCAGGTGTTTTTTTCTTTCATAAATCGAACGTCTGACATTTATTATTATTGAAAACCTGAGCTAGAGCACAACCTCAGAGCAACGTGATTAAATAGTTCAAATGTTCATACTGATGTTTTCTACATAAACACTCTGATATCTAAAATGACCTGAAATGATCTCTGAGCCCGACGCGCCCGACGCTGTCAGTTTCACAGCGTGCCGTCACCACTTCCTGTCAGTCACGGCGCTCGAGATGCTTTTCAAACGGCTGATTTTTCGTTTCAGAACAAAAGTCTTCAGCTGCTTCGAGGCAGGTCAAAGCGAAGGGCAAAACGCTCGGTGGAATAAAGGATTATGGGTAAACCCGAGGATTTCAGGCGCTCCGGCCTGGGACCCAGATGAGAGGGAAGGCATTCCTCTCCCTGGGATGGAGACTAATTGAGACAAACCTATTTCCTTTCTGAAGCACAGACCTTCCAGAAATAGAATCTATGACCCCGTCAGGATCGAAATCCACAGTTTAAGAAACAAAGAGCGGAAAATTTTCATCCAGAGGGAGGAAAACATCCAAGATTTAACTCCGAGGAGAAGAAGAATCCGGCTCTGTGCTCATCTCTTAAGCTACAGAGTTTAGACTGAAGACACAGAAACGACATAAAATAAAGCATCCAAAGTCTAAACCATTTCACGGGTCTGGGTAAAAACAGCAGGAAACAGGAAACAGATAACGGCTGCTTCAGAATAAAAGCCTCATGTCCAGAGGATAAAACATGACTTATAGTCCCTGATGATGTCACAGAGGGCACTTCCTCACATGTCACATCTGGTTTCAAAGATGAAGAAATGAAAACAATCAGCCTGAATCTGTTAAAGCAGTGACCACAGGGTGGCACGCAGGCTGATGGGCGGGCCTTTGGACGTCTGCAGGTATTTAGCATAGAGTTAGTTAAGGCAGTGGTCTCCACCCGAGTGGTTTGGTACCGGGCCGTGAGAGTTGAGGCTCAGGTGTAAAATTTATGGTTTTCAGGGTTTTTATCGTAACTTGGTTTACCTGGGTCTTTTCTCTCGTGTTGTAGTTGTGCGTCTTATTTTGAAAGAAATGCTTACACGTTACCATAGCGACCTGAGAGCATTAAGGGGCAGAGAGGAGGATGTTACTCTCAATGTCGTTGGTGCATTTCAGGAGGACGCTGCTAATAAAGTTACAGAATTACACAGTGAATTCACGTTTATTGTTATATTTACAAAATATCACAGTTTTTTCTCGGTCGTGTCGTTTTATTTTGTTGGATTTATCTGCCACACCTTAAAGGCCGGTCCGTTGGGAACCGCTGTGTTAAGGAACTGGACACGATGGCTTCACTGGTGGTTTAAATGAAAAAAACCCACAGACACCAATAGGGATGGGTATCGAAACCCGGTTCTTGTTGAGAACCGGTTCCCACTGTTTCACTTCCTTGGAATTGTTTGACGTTTCATTTTTGCAAACGATTCTCTTATCGATTCCAGTCGCCCCGAATGACGTCACCACGCTGCGGAGCGTCATTTACCTGGCAGGAAACACGGCGGCTCAAACACTCAAAAGTTTGGTTATACTTTACGTGAACGGAAGACAACAGGGCAACTTGCAATACTTGCAAAGTAGATATTTCAGAGTCTGGCTCAGATGCTGGCAGTTCTCGCTGCAGTCTACCGGTAGCGTCTCCTTTCAGGCAGGATAGACGAATGTCACCGAGCAGTGACTCAGTTTGTGGTCAAAGGTTTGCACCCGTTTGCCACAGCAGATGATTTTCAGTAAGTGAATGTGTTTAATTGTAGGCAGGGACATTACTGGATATTCTTGTGTAATTGCTACAGAATAATTTATGTTAAACTTTGTTATTGCTACAGAAGAATATTTATTTTATTATTTTACATTTACAATGTTTTTCCTGGGGACCCTGTGACACCCCATTGAAGAGCCGTAGGCTGGATCTCTTAAGATCTCACTGTTGGGTTTGTAAGGCCATGTTACTCCTAAATTTCTATCTTGTTCAAAGAGAAGATATAAAACAAAGTTCTGAGCTAATCGACCTTAGTGTTCTCCTTTTTTAAAAAGAATCGATAAAGAATCGAATCGTTAAACAGAATCGAAAATGGAATCGGAATCGTGAAAATCTTATCAATACCCATCCCTAGACACCAACCAGGTTCACCAGCTCAGCTCATACATTTGTTACTGTATGTTAACCAGGTGAACAGTATCATGACTGCAGCATCTTTACTATGTAAAGTGCTCGAGGTAGCCATCACTGTATAAGTGAATAAATCTCCAGTCTGAATTCTGTCTTTGCTCCATTAGACCAAACTCAACATTAGAGCAAAGATAAAAGCTCGTCATCGATTCATGCTGAAGGTTTGCCGGTGAATCGAGCTTCAGATCGGCGCGTCCACCTTCAGGAACACTCGTCTCCACTTTAATCCCATCTTGTTAGGTCCGTGTTTCACATGTGAAGGCTTCAAATCCCTCGGAGCCGCCTCCTCCTCCGCGTGGCTGAAGAGGATTTAAACAGTGAAATCAATACCAGCTCGCGCTTTTAACTGGATTAGACCGGCTGCCGTGTCACATGGAGCGAGAAGGTAATCAGCCAATCAGACGTTGTTAATAAAAGCTAAAAGGTAAAAGCTTGTTGCCCTCGGGACTTCGGTCGGAGGAAAAAGGTTGAAATGCTGAACGATGAGATTTACTGTTGAAGCTCCAGTTTGGAGTCCATTTGTGGATTTTGTTTTATGATTTCACACAGTGTTCCCGAGGACACGGAGTTCCTCCGGAGTTTCATAAATGGGAAATACTCAAATAAAGCACTGGAGCATGCACTGCTTTAATGTGCGTCGCTGAACCTCCTGGCGCCACTTCCAGGGTGCTGTGGTGGCTGTTAAGTGAAACTGGAGTGAAAGATTGCAAATCCCAGCTCATTAAACCAGGACCAGGACCGGGTTCTTCCTCTGGTCTTCATCAAATAGCCAGAGCTGCCAAAAAGTTTACAGACGCAAAACAACAGACCAACCAGCTCCACCTGCACGAAAACAGGTTGTTATCGGTCCCACCGAGTCCGTGAAGAAACTCAAAGAACACGCAGCACCGACCGACAGGGAGAGATTGGATTCTTATCTGTTTTGCATAAATCTGCAAAAACAATTAGCTGTGTGGCGGCGGCAGCAACGGCGAGGCCTCGGGCCGTCATTTGGCTTTCAGACTCATTTTCTGAGGTCAGCCGCTCAGCGAGAAGTGGGCGGAGAGGCCCGGGATGTAATCCTGCTATTTTTCTAAACATTTGTGAGTGGCGGCATTCAAATAGCTGTCTGTTAATGGAAAACACACCCAGGGGTACACACACACACACACACACACACACACACACACACACACAGGTGGGTGGACGCACAGCGAGCTGGAGAAGAATTATCTGCTTTGATTGGAAATGTTTCTGCTTATTATGATGATGTGTAACCTCCTTGAACCCCCGTGGGTGCGTGAACGAGTACACGCCGCGCCCGTGCACGCCAACACGCAAACACACTTCCTCCTTTACATCCTGGTCCCGTCGGTCCCGGTCCAATCAGCAGTCGGGGAACGTGGTTTCTATGCTAATGAGCGCGGGGTCGTGGGGTCGAAGAGGATGAGGGACCGCACTGGAATAAATCTCCACTTCATGATAGCGTGCGATCAATCAGACTCACGACACTCCTCCTCCTCATCGCTGCGTTTCTTTTTCTTCTGCCTGCTCCTCCTTCACCTCCCATCTCTGTCTCCTCTGCATCTTTCCTCCCTCTTTTATTCGTTCACTAGTTTTCCTTCTCATAAAACTCTCCAGCATCTTTCCTCTCGCGTCTTTTTTCTTCATGTCAGATTGAAGATCTTTCATCTCGTCCTCTTGTCTCTATCTGCCTGCAGTTTTGATTTAATGAGCAGAAACTGATTAAATCCTGACTGACGACTTTTATTCCACAAAGAAAACAGGACAGAGCTCTTACTAAGACAGGCAGGACGCATCATCAGGCGCACTGCATGGACTCCATTATTCACTGATAATTCACCGATGAACACCCATCATCTCCAGAGAGCCCAAAGATGATATCTGGCTGCCCTGCAGCTGTTTAAGTCCAGATGTTATCTTTCATCTCTGCCTGCAACCAGTTGTAGTCTTTTCCTGGAGCTTGTCAAAGCAGTAAAACAGCCCTTTAAAGGGTCTGTCCACAGAGTGCCGTTTATTTCAGAAGCCTTGCAGTCGATGCTTCGTCATCTTGCATTCATAGATGTGGTTTTGCTTGGTTTATTGAGCGATGAGCTCCAAGTTGTGCTGAGGTAGTTTGGAGTGCAAAGGCTTTAGGATGGAATGAGAAACCTTCCAAGTCTGAAGGTGGATAAAGCTGCAGGGACCACTCTTACTGGGAATGAGCTGCTGCCTCCGTTTGATCGGTTCAAGTATCTCAGGAGGTCTTACTCACGAGCGGAGGAAGAGTGAAAGTGATGATTGCCAGATTGATTGGTTTAATTGTCTGCTGTGGTGAAGAGAGGTCTGAACACCAAGGTGACACCAAACTCCCGAGCTGCAGATCGAAAGGATAAGATCAAGGATACAGGATGCAGAAAGCTTCCTCTGAAGCTTCTCTTCCTCGTAGACATAGGCTGAGGAGCTCGGTCACCCAGCAGGAGTAAAGACACCGACAGGAATCTGACTGGGATGGATCCTGAGTGACGTGTTTCCTGTATGACCAACCAGGAAGAGAACCTGATGCAGATGCTGGTGGCTGGAGATAAGGGCAACTGGAAAAGTGTCATGTTTGTCTGTGGGTGGATGATGGATGGGTGAATGGATGGTTGTTGAATAGATGGATGCTGATGGAGGGATGGATCAATAGATGGATGGATGGCCTGAGCTCCATCACGGTAGCCTCTGTTGCACAGGTAACCTTCCATGTTCACGTCTCGGGTGGAGGTGGTGTTTGGTAGCTGGATCCTTGATGGTGGAGAGCTTCATGCCTCGGTGGGAGACTCGGTAAGATTTCGTGCTGCTTCAGCCGGTTCAGCTCCACCGACTCCCTCGTATGTTTTCCGGCACTCTTTAGGTTTGTGGTAAACTGACGCCTCCTTTTTCCTTATTGTTGGCCTCCAACAGTTTTACTCCAAAGAGCTGATTTTGCAGTGCACACTGCTCCGGGTGGGGTTGGGGGTCCGGCTCCTTACTGCTCCCAGCCGGGCAGCAGCTGTTCCCACGGCGCCTCCTTCAGATTCAGTTAAGGTCGCGTCCAAGGTTGTCTTTGTACTTTCAGATTCCTCGTTTCTTTATGCATGTGCTGGCGGTCTGGTCCAGATGTGTGATATGAAGTTCTCTGACCTTATTATAAAAACCTAATAACTAATAAGTAACTGTAAAGAATGTGCATATTTGCATACAGACAAAATTAAGTACTTTTCCATCTTGTCCTTAATCTCTTCTGTATGTTTCTCTCCCCTCCTCGCTCCTCTTCTTCCTCCCCCTGTCTGGTATCAGTTCCTCCTCCTCTCTGCTCATCTGTCTCCATTCCCTCCTAATTATATTTGCCATGAATATATTTATGACTGCATTATTAGAGACTGTGCAGCGGTGGTTGTGGTTTTAAGCTGCAGGATCTTGATTAAGCGTAATGATTACACAGGCCGCCGTGACAGAAAACACACCTTGTAATTGGACAGGGTGACTGCAGGTTTGTGCAGATGAAATCTGAGACTTCTTAATGCTGCAGAAATGACTGTGAAACCTGATTCTCCCAATATCTGATTTTCAGTGAGGAGAGAAACGCTTCGTAACGAGAAGAGCATTTCTCTCATGGAGATATATTGACCTTTCTGAAACCTCTGAAATATAATTCAGCATTATAATGCTGCATTAAAAGAAATAAGAGCTTTTATCTACAATAAAAACATCCTCTTGACCCAAGGAGTTTCTTTGAACACACACACTCTTTGTGAAAGAAAGAAACTCAAATATAAACCCCTGAGGTTTAGAAGAAAAACAGCCTGAGTGATGTCAAAATCTGGGATTGTTTTCTTTTCGAGCTGGACAGAATTGCCAAACTATGGGAACTAAATGCAGTTTATAAAAGAACAAACAGGTGGGAATAATTCGCTTTTACATGTTATTTAAATATTAAATAGTAGGAGTTCATTATTTACAAAGTTCAATCTCAACAAAGTCTGAAAAACCAGCTGGTGATGAAACTGCAGATATCCAATATCTATTCAATCGCCCTGCAAGCAACATCTGACCCAGACAGTCCACAGGCGACTGCAGGACTTGTTTCACATCGAGGTCTGCAGCATTCATTTATGCACAGCTCTCTGAGCTCTGGACTGTTGCAGCAGCTTTTGCTCTCTCGGCCGTTCTGTTGCAGATTTGCTGCTGTGCTTGGACCACCGTCCTGTTCATGACCCAGTTTGGACCAAGCTTCAGCTGTGGGACAGACAGCCTCAGCCTTTAATGGCCTCAGTATTAGCAAAGTGATCTGCAGGACATCCTGTGTCTTCTCTTTACACCAACCACCTGTGTGTTTATGTGTTTTCTAGTTTAGTTTTAATGAATTACCTTTCATGTTTTGTGATTACTCAGTCTTTATCACTTACTTTGAACCAATTTGTGACAAATGGGGGGCCTGTCCGGGATTCAGAATGGGGGACTTATCTTCCTGAAGAGAAATAAGCATATATCTATCTGATTAATAACTTTCGCAGAAACCTACACTGTATTTATACCTCATTAGTCATCGTGGTGTGAAGAGCTGTGCTGTTTGTCAAGCGTTGAATCTCATCCATAAATTTTAGATGAGTGGAGGCTTGCAGATGTTGAAGCGGTTTATCAAAGAGCTTTAGGGTGTGCTGTCTGCATCAGCGGAGTTCAGAGTTGGATTTGGCGAAGAACCAGCTGTCAGGGGCTTCAGTGCAGATTTATACACTGGAGGTTCGAGGTGCAGGATGGGCCTATGAGCTGGAGTCCTGTGGGCGGGTGACAGATCTGAACTGGGGGGGGTTAGAGGTTTATGATTGGTCGATAAATGGCAGTGCTGCCGGTTAACTCGCTGCATACATTTAAGGGCGCACAACTGATCGGCTCACTGATAATCTGAGGTGCAAATACGGCTCTAATCCAGGGTTAAAGGGGTGTGAGGCTGTTTTTTAAAAAATAAAAAGTATTTTGGTGTTTTACGACCAATCTTGAATACATTGACCTTAACCCAACAACGTTATTCCACTGGGTGTTTGGAGTCTATCAGGTTCAGGTTGATCTATAAAGTAGGAAATCATAAAGTAACTGAGCCGGTTTATAACCCGTGCTTAAGGGGAAATTTGGGTTTCTGTGAAGTGAAGGTTACACTGTTATAGGACTGATTTATGAATCTGAGGTTTTACGCTGTGGACTGGTCCATAAAGTGAGCTTTTATGTTGGTATAAACTGGAGATTTTAGGATATAAGGCTGTCTGTACACCTGAAGTTTCAGGCTGGTAGCCTTGTTTACAACCCGAAGTGTCACAGAGGTCAATAAGATGCAGATTCAGGCTCCAGACTCGTGGAGTCATCGGGTTTCGAGTGTCGTCGCGGGGAGTCTTCGCCTTTTTGCCACATCAGATCTGAGGTTCTTGAGCCTGTCAGCAACCACAGGGATCAACAGCGAGAGCCTGAGAGATGCTGCACATCACCCAGAGCTGCCGGCGGATTAACTGACGCTGCGGCTAATGAAGAGCTTTCAACATAAGAAGAATCACACATCTGAAACACGAAACAGCCAAGCAGCCGAGGAGAGAGACGGCAAAGACGCCCGAATGACGATCAAGAGCCAGTCTGAGTGTGTGTGGGCGGAGCATCACTGAACTAAGCCGCAGTGTGGCGCAGACGTCAGCCAAAACAGATTGCACGACACCCATCGAGGATAGATGGCCCGAGAGCAAATATCAGTGTGTGTGTGTGTGTGTGTGTGTGTGTGTGTGTGTGTGTGTGTGTGTGTGTGTGTGTGTGTGTGTGAGAGAGAGAGAGATGAGACAACCCTCTCCCCTCCCTCCTTCGACTCACACACAGCTCTGCAATGCCAGGCCTGCTCCCTCAGCCAATCAGGAAGGCTATACAAAACAGCGGCGAGGTGTGGGTTGACTTGTGTGTGGCTGTATCGCCCTCTGTGGATGACGTCATTGTTTTATGATCACATGACGCCAGCACTGACGCGTTGGCGTGAGTAATGTGGCATCTGTATGCAGACTGATGTGTTTATGGGGATTTGTCATCAGTAAACAAGAACATGTTAGTATAAAGTAACATCATGTCATCACGCTGACAACCACCAGCTGAGGAAAAACCAGGACGCAAACATCTAAATCATCAGAAACTGCTCGACCAATGAGCATCTGAGACACCTGAGGACACCGGACTAACCCACGAAGGCCTTTTTCTCTCGTGTGGTTCGTTCACTCTGCTCTGAATCAGCTGATGAGTTTGTAAATGTGCTTTTCTCCATGTTTTGGTTTCTTTTCACACACAAAACTCAAAGTGAACTCCAGCGAACTGCAAACCACATGAGGCCGTTCAGTCCACACACTGCAAAAAACGCAAATACAGGAAGAAGCTGAGGCTACGCATGTGCAGTGAGGACACGGTTAGCGCTGCAACATCCCAGAATACAAAGCTACAGGCTACAGGAAGTAGTTCAAACTTGTAGCAAACACCTGACAGTCGAGTCGACTTTAAACAGACTGAACTGTTGTGGTGTGGAAACATCTGAAAAAAGACTAAAATCCCAAAGAGTGGAACCAAACAAAGAACCAAACTGCCTGAAACACAAGAAAACAAATCAAACAACAGTGAAAAGTTAGAAAATGATTCGAGAAGAAACCAGCCATTAGAGCAGGTACTGAACCAAACGAACACTACAGACAACAATAAACTTAAAACATGAGTGAATGTGTTTCACTTGGTGAGAAGCACTGCAGAAAATATGGAACTATAGCAGCGTTTAATTATCAGTAAATACTGAAACCCAGTGGGATTCCCAGAGTCCAGAAAAAACTCGGCATGAACACCAAACAGAGCAGACAGCAGATGCACTTTGGAAAACAAGGAGAGACGGCGCCAAATGGATCCCATGATGGGCACCAAAGACACCAGCAACACCGTTAATACAGCAGAGTCCAAAATAAAGCAAATCTGGAGAATACTGGACCAGAGCAGGGCAAAAACACACGTTTAAAAAAACCCAGAGAATATCTGAACTCGGACGAAACAAAACACAAACTGGAGCAAATCACGAGGTCGTGAAAAAATCCAACCCCCCAAAACAACAACAAATATCTGAGAAGCTAATAAAGCTCGAGCGAGTGGCCGTGCAGCCTCACTCGTCCTGCAGTCTCACAGAAGAACCTCGGAGTAATTACATGAAAACTTGATGGATTATCATTGAAACTTGTGCTGATTGTGATGTTATTTAATATGCATTCACTGCGCTTACGTGCATATATTTTGTTCTTTGCTTCCCACAATCTCATTTGCTATTTGTCAAACTCCAATTCCAACACGCGCTCATTTTTCATTCACTTCATATCTTCCCTCCTGCTCTTTGGCATTCGATCACTCCACACTTTCAATTATAGTTTCTGTCCCTCTTCACCTCCATCACTTCCTCCTCTCTACACCTCCCCTCTCCGACCTCTCCTCTTTGCTCTCCATTTACATTTTTCAACCACCTATTTGTCGCTCTTTTATCCCCCCGTCCTCTTCCCATTCATCACTCTTCTTCCTAAACTGATCCCTGCTAGTTCTTCTTTCCCTTCGGCACATTTCCACCATCAATCCTTTCGTCTCTTTTGATTCGACCTCAGCTCGCTCTCTCACTCCATCATCCTCCTTGTTGTTCAGATTAATCCTGAATATCAGTTTCAAAAAAGAATCCGCTGCAGAATTCAGCGTTTCATTGGCCATCATCGACCCCGAGCTCCTCCCTTTATGTGGCTGTTTTCCACATCTGTCAGTAAATGAAACATTTCTGCTATCAGATTGTGGTAGATAATTACAAATACTCCCTGTTTGCATTTCAAAATAAAAGCCTGATGCCAAGAATAAATAGAAAATTGGTTCTTCCATCAGCGCCAGTTTCAGACAGCTTCTGTATTGGACCAGTTAGAAAAACAAGTTAATGTGAAGGCCTCGGAGGCTCGTCTTTTCACCTCCCCACGTCTCACTCAGCCACACTCTCATCCGTCACCATTAGCAGTCCTAAATAGACTATTGGCAGCCTCCACCAGTCTCCCAACGCTATGATTTATAGATGGAAACTCTGGCTGGCAGCTCTCGAGGAAGGAAATATGACTGCAGTGTAACATGGGAGTCAGACAGGCAGAAAGAAAAAGGGCAAATGGACCTTTGCTCATTAAATAACTGAACTCAAAATGATCATCTGCTCCACAAATGTTCCTGTTTTGCTTTTTACATTCATGACTTTGTGCTGTTGGACATACTTTAGGCTTTAGGCTCTGCACACATAAAAAAATAACTGTAACGCACTGTAGATTTAGACTGAGAAAAATACTGTTTAATGAATTATTCATGTGTAAGGACGTTAGCTACAAACAGAAAAGTGGAACATGTTGAGCTTGTTTCTAACTGAATCTCCAAACATTAACTTTTCATGAAGAAAAGAACGGCTGCCTTCATGGTGGCAAAACTGGGATTAGATAATCCAGTGGGTGCTGGACAGTGTTGGGCAAAGTACTTTGAAAAAGTAATTAATTATAGTTACTAGTTACTTCTTCAAAAAAGTAACTGAATTAGTAACTGAGTTACAAGACTCTAAAAGTAATTAATTACTTGAAAAGTAACTATTGCGTTACTTTAAAAAAATGTTTAACCCTCTGGGCTCCAGGGTATAATCGGCCATTTTTAACCACTTTGATGTTTCCTCCACATTTCACCTTTAAAAACTGTTTATTTGCCTTGTTTGGTCTCATCCTTTTCAGCACAACTTCATGTGTCTGATTTTACAGTCATGTTTTCATTTTGACAAACTGTATTAAGACAATTGGTCTAAAATCAGACAAAAAACATCAAATCAGAGTAGAAAAAGTTATATTTTTACTGTAACAACCACAAACATGTTTAATGATCATATTTCATAACTCTAAATGCAAATATAAATTGTGAATGTTACAATCATATGCACAAGTTTTGCAAACAAAGTTATTTGCAGCCATTTACCTTTTACCCTTTTTTAATAACCATTTCAAACTGTTTACAGAACAATCAGCTGTTCTTCAATAAGATGCCACAAATTATTTGTGCCACTGCAAATATTTCTGTCCACTATAAAGGAAACATCACAGCCTGATACCTGCAGGTCTGACAGCAGCAGGTGTGTCACTGCTGTTTTACCTGGAGACAGCAGTCGCCTCATTGTTCTGACACACAACACAAAACTATCGACAACACTACACACTAACTACACAAGACAACACACTAACTACACACTCCAAACACGCTGAACGTCACAAATCTCTCACATCTCAAAACTCGCTCTCTCCTAAATCTTCCACCTCTTCCTAAACAGCCAAATGTCATGTTGCCATATCATTTTTGATTGGTCCACATGGTGCATTTTTCCACCAACACAAACAGGCTGAGTTTTGTTTTGTTTATTTTTTGCTCATAAGCCAAAAAGTGATGGTCTGTCTGCGGGAGCGCAGCTGCTTAAAGCTGCAGCGCCCAGATTACTTACACATACTTCCTGCTGTAAGCTGAACACAGCTTCAACCAACTGTTTGTTGAAAAACAGTAACGCGACCGCATTTTCTTGTTAGTAACGGTAATGGCGTTGTAACGATAGAAATAGTAATTCGTTAGATTACTCGTTACTGAAAAAAGTAGCGCCGTTAGTAACGCCGTTACTTGTAACGTTGTTATTCCTAGGGCTGCTCGATTATGGCAAAAATGATGATCACGATTATTTTTACTGAAATTGAGATCTCGATTATTTGACGATATTTATTTAACCCTTTAAGACCTACTATAGAACCAAGTCCGCCAGAGCTTACTTAATTTTTTTACATGCTGTAGTGCCATTTGTGGGAGCATTTCAAGTTGCTATACATCAATACAACTGTTATAGCCCATATTTTAATAATATGTATGCATTAAGTCCATAGTAACTACATTAATTGCAAAAAAGTGCAATAAACTACAAAAAAATTGAAAATCGTTTTTATTTTTTTTTACATTATTTTACATTACATTATTTTTATTTCTACTTGGAGAAATCTCTAGTTAGAGAAATTTAAGAGGTTTATCCCTCAAAACTGTAAATACAAAAAAGTTGCACAAAATTGTTTCTCACCACAGGAAATTTATTTTGAGTGTCTTCATAGTTTTATTTTGGAGATGCAGCAATTTTTATATACTGCAGGAAAAACAAAAAACAATCCTATGATGCAAATTTGCAAGGAAAACAGCATGTGCATCAAAATAAACTATTTCCAGCAGTGCAATTTGAGTTCTAAGCATCCCAGAAACTATTCAGAAAAGTCAAACATGACTTATAAAAACACCAGTATAGGCTTTTAAGGCCTACAAGTAAAAAACTACATTTTCCGCGAAAATGACGTCACTTCCAGTTTCGGGCAGGAAATGGCGAACATGCGATAGTTCGCGCTGACGTCTGTTTCACTGTGGGAAGTGTTACGAACAGCTGATTGGATCGGCAAAGCCTGTTTCTGGAATATTATGTTTTTGTTCCTGCAATTTTTGCAAAGCTTTATGTGGAAGGAAACCGTGACCGAGGACAAGCTGATGGCATCAGATGTAAGTACAACTCCTCTGGTTTCATATGCAAAACAAATATTGTGCTAGCTTACATGGTTCAGATTCTAAAAATAGTTACGCAAAACGGAGCGTGCTGCTCTGACCGGCTTTAAAGGGTTAACAATGACTTTAAAAAATAATATAAAATAGTGTGCAACACCACTGAAGTTTTTTTTTACCTCTTTTCAACCAGCGGCAGTCACTCTCCTCTCCAAATAACTTCTGCTTAGCTTTCTGAGCTTCCCTCAGGTCCTCTTAATCAGCGGTCTCAAACCTTTTTTGCGCCACGGACCGGTTTATGCCCGACAATATTTTCACGGACCGGCCTTTAAGGTGTCGCGGACAAATGAGGGAGGGGCTAATAATCGGCTCAGTCATTTTTAATGATCGTTGAAAGCCCAGATCGTAATCGTGATTAAAATTCGATTAATTGAGCGGCCGTAGTTATTCCCATCACTGGTGCTGCTTCACTGCATCCACAGCTACAGACAGACAATAAGAGACCACGTATGGAAGCCATCGCTTGGCCATCAAACATGAACGCAGTCCAGACGTCTAGTTAGCTGAGGTGAAGGCTAGCACACAGCTAGCACCTACGGACATTTAAACATGGGCGTCTACAGGGGCCGACCCACTGCTGGAGCCTCTGCTGGACGTTAGAGGAACTGCAGCTTTTCAGGCCCAGAGGTCATTGCACGATGAACGTCTGTTTTCGAACTACAAGTGAAAACCAGAAAGCTTCCAGTATCAGAAGTGTCATCTCTGACCTACATGATGTTTATTATACAAGCTGCGTCACACAGGCATGGAGACCGGTCATCAGGCGTTTTCATATAGCGCCACATCACAACAACAGTCACCTGAAGGTCCTTGGCAAAAACCCTACAATAACACAAGGATAGGAAGCCAGTCAGTGGGGAAAAGTGTGTATATATGTCACTGGGTGAAATCAGTCAAAGAGGTCTGCCGAGGTCGCATGTAGTTTGCATCAAAACGCCAGCTGGTCTGCAAAACTCTCCAAATACCCGCCAACCGTTAGCAAAACTTGAAAACATTTGTCTTCAGAGTCTAAGCTGCAACCAGCAAGTTTCAAAGAGCACAACCTTTACTTTGAAGGTCTCCGTTCCAAGTTTCCATGGTGCGTTTTCAGTTTCACTGCCACTCGGCGAGCAGACGGCGAGTTCCAGCTATGCCACAGAATGGTCGCCTTCAAAGTAAAAGATGCGACTTAGCACTGAAACCACTGTTTTAAAGAAAACCCTGAAATCAGCGTCCTTGACCACTATGAGGAATCTCCATCCACTGAACTAATCAGTGGTTATGTCATGTATGTTATCACTTTAGGACAAAGACCTTCAGACGGCGTGCTGGACCGGAGCACGCCGTCCAGTGTTTGCTCGTCCATGTGTGACAGGAGAAGCTGAGTTCGTATGACTCATCCCTCCTTCGTTAAAGTTTCCTTCACAAAGTTGCAAAGTGCTGATTGCACCAACACAGATGGATAAATTTCATTCTGCGTGGCAGAGTGTCACTCTGGATCCAACCGCAGACGACGTGTCTGAACTCTCAAACGTGAGCTCTCCCAGCGGCGCCCGACTCGGCCTCCAGTAATGAATATGGATCACGGAAACAATATATGAAAACAGTCTGCGGTGGCCGCCTGTTATTGAGCCTTGCTCCTGAATTAGTAATGAGGGCGGCATAAATTATGCAGCGTGATTAGTAACCAGGCAACGTGCAGGTTTACCTCGCCGTTTATAGATCAGTGGGGTGGGAGGGGCGGGGGCGAGAGACGGATCCAGAGGCCCGAGAGGGAAAAACAATTAAATCAGCCCAAAGCAGGCGGCGTTAAAATGGATGTCAGCATGTTTCAGATTCAGTTTTCAGTTGTGGACGCGACGCTCGCAGCATGGCGATGAAACTCGCGCTAATTAAAGACCCCCGAGAGCAGTCTGCACAAGTCCATGTGACCTTTAGCTCCGAGAGCGAAACACCACCTTAAGAAGCTTTTGATCACATTAGCGTACAGGTGCAATGATGCTGTGTTTACCTGTGGAATATTTCCAGAGTATAAACAGATAAACATCGTAGAGGGGAGGATCACGACCGAGCTCGATCGAGCCGGCTCTGCGTGGAGGGAAATCGTACTCATGGAAAGAAAACGTGAAAACTTCTGAGGAGCTGATTTATTAATATCCACCATCAGTCTACACCTGAAGCTCCACCTTCTGGTCCCCGACCTCTGACCTCGTGTTTGTGCTGTTGGAGCATTTTTACTGACCAATAACATGGCTGCTGTGAGGTTAGCTCACAGCTAACTCTACCAGCATGGACCCTGTATAGTCACTTCCTGTTTTATTTTGAAGCGACCCACGAACATCTTCCACAGTTTGATTTATTTTGTTGGAATGTTTTTAGCTTTTTCTGGATTTTTGAATTTTATTTTCCGGGTTTTTCGTCACACGGACCTCCGGGTACTTGATCAAACTGAGAAAAGGACCCGGTGTTGACGGGCTGCTGACGTGATGGTTCTACACCACGAGGAGGGAATAAAACTAAACACCACCCAACACGAAGAGCTGCAGGTTTGTGGCTCCTCAGAATAAAATGGACAACAACACCATCATCACTTTGTTTTTACTTCAGTCATCGCCTTCCTTCCTGAGTGGGCGATGCACACAAACGTGACTCATGAGTCCACAAATACTGCAGTTGTTCTTTTTCACCACGATACCCACTCTACGTTAACGCAGACACTCAGGTACGTGACGCTGCTTCCCACTGCTTTCCAAAAATTCACCTCCTCCTCTCACTCCGTTTGTTTTCCTGTTGATTTCACCCGTGCGCACACACACACACACCCTGCAGGTGTGCGAGGCGATCGGCGGCGCTGCAGAGATCAGGCTGTAATTACAGGTGCATTACTGCGAAATGGCCGGGCTTTGGCGAGGTTACGCGGGACATGTTCACACAGCTTATCTGCCTGATCCTCTGTTTAGTGGAGGTTAAGACACTTTGCCATCTACACGGCGATAATCAACAGTCCCCGAACACCCGGCGAGGTTTCAGACGGACTAATGAGAGAGGCCGAGAACTGCGCCGGTTAGACAGACGAGGAGGAAACGCGAAGACGGGAGGATTTCTGCAGTGAAAAACGAGAAAGCCGCGACAAAGAGACGGTGACGGACGGCTTCGTTCCGTCCCAGGAGGCAGGCTTCAAAGAAGACGCCATCAGTCAGTCAGCTGATTCCTGGATGTGATCAGACTCACGATGCTGCACAGACTTTATCAGCTCTGAAACACGTTTTACATTAACAGCTACACATACTCAAAAAGGAGTTCGTCAATATTTAACGGAGCGCTTCTTTAAACCTCCTGCCCGTCCTACTACACTTCATTAGAAAATAAATCCTACACCTGATTCTGACAAAGAGTTTTTAAAAACGCACGTGTTCCTCTAACCAGAGCAAGTTATTGTGGGAAACAATGACTTTATAACGAGACGTGATTCATGATCCTGCACGGTCTCCATGAACTATGACCTTATGAACTCTGGTTCGGCTGTGACGGCCTGTCGAGTGATTTTTATGTGAAGTTTCATCAACGATTTAGCTGCAGTGCTACGTTGTTAGCTTGATATGTTTCTCATCACCAGCTAATCTGAGCCACGACTCCAGCTTGTGTCCTGGTTTTACGCCAAATGAACCGCAGCAGTGCTGCTGTTTCCTCAGTTACCATCCTGCTGCCACTGAGCTCGTCCGTGAAGGAGGGGCGTGGCCTCTGTGACACAGGTGGCTGTAGCTGCTAGCTTCACCTGAGCTGGACCTCTGGACCGTGTTTGTGCTGTCGATCATGTGACCAATAACATGGCTACTGTGAGGTCACTGTACTAACAGGTCCCGTCTCACTGAGTGGGTGCAGGACAGGACGCCACCTGCTGGCCAGTTTCACACAGACACTGTAGCGCCTTCGCTAAGCAGCGGCTTCTGTAATGGCTCTCGTTGCCCTTTGACCTCCCTCGGCAGCAGCCACCCAGCTCTGATCGTGCTTGTTCTCTGCCTGAGCTCGTCTTCATCGCTGCTCAGATTTAACCCTTCGTCACCCACGCCGGCTCCGTGTTTTTCATTAAAAAGCGGGACCATACGGGGGATAAACTGCGTCCTCTCCGGACCACAAACTGGCTAATGAGACCCAGCAGGAGGAGGGAAATCCCCTCAACTCCAACACACCTCCACACACACACAGCACAGAGTGTGTGTTTGCTCGCCAACATTTCTGTGTGTGCGTCTCCCTCGTGCAGATCTAAGTGTGTGTCTGCCTCTCCATCTGTCTGCCTGCAGCACAGTTGGGAATGTTGGGGTGAAAACAGTTTTCCTGCTCACGCTGATGGCAGACCTTGTATCTGTGCTAAAAGACGTGTTTTGAGGCGTGTACGTTTGGAGTGGCTGAGGAAGGCTGGCGTCTGCAGGGAGGGACGTCAGGAGTGCTGGTGGTGCCGAGGCGTGCTCCGGTTAAACTCGGGGATGGCTTCCTTCACGCCTCTCGTGAACCATCTGTCTTCTGTGTCCTGACTGGTTGCTGTTTTCAGAGGAGAGTCCCTCACGCTTCACAGAGCAGGACTGCTGAGCTCGCTCTCCTGCCTTTGCCTCTGCCCTGTAAACACTGCAGCTCTGATTAACTGCAACAGTCCAAAGGTGCTTTATACAGTCAGGAGGACACACCTCGGTGTTAGAGACGAACCTCAGCTGGCTTATGGCCTCCTGTGAGCGGGGACGAAGAACTTCCTCTCAACAGGAAGAGACTCAGCAAAGGGCGACCATCTGCCTCGACCGGTTGGAAGGTGAAGGGAAAGCGAAAGCGTCACTCAACACTAACGTTCACTAACACTAACGTTCCCAGCAGCTTCCGGTTCCTTGGAGTACATCTGGCTGAGGATCTTACGTGGTCAGTACACACAAACAAAACAGTGAAGAAGGCGCAGCAGCGCCTCTTCTTTCTCAGGAGACTGAAAAGATTCGGCATGAGCCCCCGCATCCTCAGGACCTTCTATCACTGTGCCATTGAGAGCATCCTCACTGGATGCATCACCACCTGGTATGGCAACAGCACCGCCTACAACTGCAAAGCTCTCCAGCGAGTAGTGCGGTGCTCTGAACGGATAATTGGAGGTGAGCTTCCCTCCCTCCAAGACATCTACAGGAAGCGCTGCCTGAGGAAAGCGGGGAGGATCATCAAGGACTCCAGTCACCCCAGCCATAAACTGTTCAGACTGCTTCCATCAGGAAGGAGGTTCTGCAGCATCCGGTCCCGTACCAGCAGACTGAGAGACAGCTTCTTCCATCAGGCCATCAGACTGCTGAACACGTCATAGACACCTCAGCTTCACTACTGGAACTTCAACATTATGCACTCCACACTGTATATAAATGCCACTTGTTTTGCACATATTCAACTCTGTATATTTTATATATTTTATTATTATTATTATTATTATTATTATTATTATTATTATTATTATTTTTTTACTATTTAATTTGTAAAAATGTGTATACACACACACACACACACACACACACACACACACACACACACACACACACACGTAGGAAAATATTTAGTATACACATCCAGAAATGCATACACTATTATATATTGTACATATATTTATTAGTTTCAGGTTGGCCATTCTTGTATTTTGCTCGTTTGTGTTGTTGTGTTTGCACATCTCTGTTGCTTGTGGGGCTCGCACACAAGAATTTCACTCGCATGTGCTGTGCCAGTGTGCCTGCACATGTGATGTGACAATAAAAGTGATTTGATTTGATTTGATTTGATCCTCAGATCGACCTTTAATCCACAATAACCTCAGCTCATATAATCCAGAGTTTCACCTCCAAACTAAGAACAATCTCAGAGTTACGGCCTCAGAGCGCAGGAGACATCCACAGGTGACTCTCAGGGCTGAAGAGACGACGTGAGCCTTGAAGCTTTACCCAGAATGCACTATGATCAGAAACAGATCAAACGTTTAGCAGACGCTGCAGTGTAGTGAAACTGTATCCCAGGATACTGATGCTCAAAGCTCGAAGAAAAAGCAGATGTTTTCAGTCTTTAGATGGTGACACGGAGTGGGCGTGGAACGATTCAGCCACAGGTTTAAAATCTGATGTTTTTAGAGATGAAACTTTCACATGAACGTCTCACTCTAAAAACCTCTAAAGCAAAGCGCTCCGTTGAGGTAATGAGATACTGCGAGCTCTGTAAGATATGACGGGTTTGATCATTCAACACTTTTTATGAGAGGAGAAGGATTTTAAATCAATTCTGGATTTAACAGGAAACCAGTTTGGGAGAAATACGCTCCGTGTGCCTGTCGAGTGCTCTCGCTGCAGCGGTTTGGACTTCCTGAGCGCCGTCCAGGGTGTCTGCCTTTGAATTCAGTTCAGTCTTATTTATACAGCAGCAAATCACAAGGACTTTATATTGTAAGGTCGACAATAATACATGCAGAGAAAAACCAAAACAATCATATGACCCCCTATGAGCAGCACTTTGGCGACAGTGGGAAGGAAAAACTCCCTTTTAACAGGAAGAAACCTCCAGAAGAACCAGGCTCAGGGAGGGGCGGGGCCATCTGCTGCGACCGGTTGAGGTGAGAGAAGGAAGACAGGATAAAAGGCTTTGGACTTGTTTATTTAATATTCTCGTTCGTATTTCCTCGGTTTGTGTTTAGTCCCGAGTTCTGGATCCTGTTTGGTTCTCTTCAGGTTTATTTATATTCTCAGTTCGGTTCTCTGGGTTCTGCTTTGGTTAGAGCATCTTATCTCTTGGTACCATGCATCCCCCGTCCCTTATAGTTGAGTCTTTGTAAGTGAATCCTTGTTTAGTTACTTCCTGTTTTATTTTGGTAGTCTCTCGTCTTTTGTGCGGTGTGTTCAGATTTTAAAAGCTGCTGTTTGAGGTTAAGTCCTGGATTTGGATCCACTTCCTGCCTCACTGTGATCCATGACAGACATGACGGATTACAACAGTCCCGCCTGGAAGTGATGAGTGCATGAAGTAGTTGTTCAGCATCACTCTGAGACCCGACACGTCTAATTATTGAGTTATTATAATGATAATAACTGTATCTATACTGAGCACGTTTATTGAATGTGCAGATTGTCCGGAAAAATACGGAGGAAAAATTCTCCATTTCCTCCCATCAAGCAGCCGCTGAATGAGCAGGAACTCAGGGTAAATATAAGATTCTTTTTCAAAATAAAACCCATGAAATAATACAGGACATTGTTAAAACACAGAGACGGCACAGTGAGAGTGAAACTGGTTTACTCCAGTGAGTTTTTCTGTCTTGCACAAATGGAAGTTTGTGTTCAAAGAGCCGACGAGCTCTACGGGGATGTTCAGCTTAACATGAGCAGGAAATCAGCTGCTCCTAGTTTACCTTCGTAGCTCCGCCCCCATCTGGGACCAGAGAGGAAAATCAAACCGTTTGTAAAAGGTGAGATTATGAGTGGAGTCCAGCGGCCTGGGCGGTACGTGGGGGTGATGAGGGGTTCAAACGTGTGGCTTGATGCCGACGGTTTGGCGCTCGGCCTGAACGCTCGCTGCGACGCCACGTTCTCCGGTCGGAGCAGGTTTCCCGTGCGTGCACAGGTGGCGTTACAGCTCAACTTGTTCCAGGGTTCGTCTCCCGAGACGTCACCGGCGTCCTGCTGAACCCTTCATGTTCCATCTCCTGTTACCGACTCCTCCTACATATTTGTTTTAATTACTCTGGCTCGCTTTGACCTCCCCTTGTCATTTACTCCCACCGATATCAAACTCCTCGACCCCTCCCCGCTCTCCACGCCGATTACAGCGACACCTCGCTGACCTTTCCTCATTTTCTCCCCGCGTGATGACAGCTATGAAAAAAAGAAATAAGACGACGTGTCTAATGGCGTCAGGCGTGATTAATCGCTGGCAGAGAGGTGAAGTGATTCCAAACAGTGATTCAACCTGAGCGCTGCGTAATGAGAAAAGAGCCTGGCTGCCTATTACCTTAATAAAGATGTCTTCCATGTTAATTAGACAGACAGAGCCGAGTGAAAGATGTGTGTGCGTCTCCGAGGACTCGCTGCTAAATAACGGCACGCTGCACACGCTCCCTCTGCAGGTCCGGAAAAATACGGAGGAAAAATTAATATCACAGATCGGCGGCTAACAGGGCCCAGCCTCCCTCTGAAGAGGAAAGAGCGCCGCTCCACACGACAGGAAGTCCTGGACAAACGCCACGCCTCAGACTCCGTCACACCTAATGTAGGTGCACAGGTGCATCACAGTGAACACCTGAGGCACAGCTGGGCGTGCATCACTGCAGACAAGATTAAAGCTCAGAGAAGATTCATGGAGGTGGTGAAGGAGCACATGCAGAGGGCTGGTGGGACAGAGGAGGATGCTGGGAGGTCAGAGTGTATGGCTGTACTGAAGCACACACCTGTTAATCAGTGCTGAGAAAAACAACCTCACAGCAGCCATATTGTTGGTCACATGACGTCGTTAATAAAAGGCTCCAACAGCACAAACACGTCCAGAGGTCCAGTTCAGGGACCAGAGTTAGCTGAGGTTAGGCTAACACACACCTGTGTCACCGTCCACCTGTCAGTCAAAGAGGCCACGCCCCTAATACAATTATAAAAGATTCCACCCACAGAGAAACCGTTTGTGTGTGGGGCTGTAAACGTGTCTATTTTAACACGGGAGTCTGTGGGCACTGCCTCGCTGCTGCCTCTGCTGGACGTTAGAGGACCTGCAGCGCTGTCTTATTCAGACGTCGATGCTCAGCCTGTTTTTCTTTTTCCTTTCAGCGAATGAAGGCAGAGGGAAAACCAAACAACCAAGACTTTTATTACTTTATTCCAAATATTGACCTCCGTCCAGCAGAGCTACACGGATCGTGGATGCAGGTGGAGAGCAGAATGAATGTTTGTCCAAAGAGTGATCAGTAAGGAGCGTGCTCAGCGATGTCATCGTCCTGCAGGGCGACTGTTCAGCAGCAGGCGTCCGGGGATTCGCTGAGATGGTTTATTTTTCTTCCTGGGATCAGATAAAAATTACTTTCATGACGTCAGTGCAGGTTTGTATCACACGTGCACTCTGCAGACGTTACTTACAGAGATGTGAACCACACCTACATGACGTCAGAGGAAACTAGTAATGGATTCGTTGAAACGAGGAAGATGCTTTTCAAATGCGTCTCTGTGGGAGGAAGTCCCGATGAGGTCTGAGTCTGTAAGCACGATGGTCAGCTGACAGCCAACGTGACCTAATGTAAAGCTGTGACTCATTTATGATTCACGAGCTCTAATGGTTTTGTGGCACTTTACTTGTTAGTGACATTTGCTTAAAAGCATCATCCATATAACGTTATGGCCATCAGCACATTAAATGCATCATCAGTGTCTGATTCACAGATTATTCACGGTGATTTATCTCTGCAGTCTGCCTCGCTGTAATGACCAACCAATCGGCTTCTGTGTTCCAGCGGACATTATTCATAACCAGTCGGGTCTGTTGTTTGTCTGTGCGAAACACCTGGGCCCTCGTCTACTTCCTGTTTTTCCTGGGTTGAACAGTTCCAGTGAAGTAAATCTTTAATGATGAGACTCTTTCCTGGACCAACACGTCAAAATCCACAAGCAGAAAAAACACTTGTTCCCCCGACCTTCAACTCAGACCAGAACCCAGCAGCTTCTGGGAGAACTGGAAGGACATGGAACGATTATGTGACAACGTAAAACTCACTGACTGAAAACCACTGACAGCGAAACATCTCCACGTGTTCAACTTCCTGCAAACAACATCCACGCTGGTTGGCAGGTGGGCGGTGCTATGTGGAACCAGAGAGTCTGAGCAGCCATTCGACCCCGGGGTCGGCGGCGCAAACATCACGTATTCAGCTGTATTGTTAGTTACACATGGGTGGCGAGGAAGTAAAGGTCAGAGGTTACTGACTGCTGTCGTTCTACTTTCATACTGTGGCTGTTTAGCTGTAGAGGGTTACAGTGTGACGACTCTGTCCTACCATCACTCCATGCTTCACCAGCAGAGATGGGCAGTAATGTTTTACTGTAATCTGATTACGTTTTTCAAGTAATGAGTAATGTAAGGGATTACTATTGCAAAAAAGTAATTAGATTACTGTTATTTTCCCGTAAACACGCTGCGTTACTAAGCCGTGATTTTGTGAGAGTGTCCCATGAGTGACATAAGCGTGCGACGTCCGCGGTAACAGACGTTTGCAGCGATGGAGAGCGTGCGACCATGCAGCGTTTAAAGCGTGGAAGTACTCGCATTACTGATTCTGTAAAAAGTGACAAAAACATTAGTGTCCGCTGTTCACTCTGCGTGAGAAGAAAACGAGCACGCTGCCACGGGAAACCCCCGGATCCCCCCACTGACATGACCACTGTGGGCAAACCTCCACCCGCCCCACTCCTGCTGCTGAGTCTTTGAGTTTTACTGGCATCGATTTGACAGCGTGAAAACACAAAACATGATTTTGTTTGATCTGCTGGAATCTGCAGAAAATGGGTTTAAATGTTAAACAGTTTCAGATAATTTCACTTTTGATGCAATGTGCAAAACTACTAAAACTCTTTTTTAAAACAGACTTTTTATCTAATTCATATGATGCAGAAAAACAGAACTGGGCTGAAAGGTCTGTGGCTTTACTACGTATTCAGGTTGTGTGTCATGTATTTAAAAAGAAAGTAACTAAGTATTAAAGTAACTAATTACTTTTTTGTAGTAACTTGACCAACACTGTTCACCAGCCTGTGCTGACACTTTACTGGAAGTTTTCACAGATCTGTTACTACTTACTGGGTCACTACCAGTCTAACCTGATCTTCACACGTCACCTTGACGACTTGTTGCTTGGTCTGGTTGCTAGGTAACCCTCTCATGTTTTTACTACCAGGTGAATCAGCGGAGCCCTGGAGCCTCGAGTTTTATCGCCTGTAGTCTAAATAAAAAACAACAACTTGAGGAACCGTTCCAGCCGAGTCTTTCTTACATAATAAAAGCTTCGTATGTGATTTGGCAGATACGACCCTCTCAGGGATTTCCGTCTCCTCCGGTCTCAGACTCAGGATCTTGTGTGTTGGGTGGATGTGTTAATCACCACACTGGATCCAGAGCCAGGAAGAAATATTCCCTGCATCCCGGATCGATGGCTGAGGATTCCCTCGTCCTGCCGAGGTGAAACTGACTGTTTAAGCCTCAGCCTTCTCTTAGTGACCCATCAGGAGCACCACGCTGATGTTAAATATTTCACAACAATCGGATGAAACGAGCACAGATATGCAGGAGGAACCTTTAGGAGTTAATGAAAAATAGACGCAGGGATTAAAACTCAGGGTGTGCGAGGCGGCAATTACGATACAAACGTTTGCGATGATCAGCCAGAATCTGATGGAAGCAGAGGGAGGAGTATGAAACCGTCCTGAGGGGAGCTCGTCTGGTCGGGCCTTTAGACTCAGCGTGAGCCGAAGCACCTCTGCTGAAGGGTCGGAGCGCTCACACCTGCTGCTCTTAGCTTCATCACCTGGTCTGAGCTTCCTGTGAACAGCTTCATTGTTTCTCAGTCTTTCCACAGTGTAGTGGGTGCTGTTCTGACCCCCCGCGCTGCACAGCGGGGCGCGTTTTATCGTCAGCGTGGAATAACTCTGCCTCCCTGAACGCCTCTTTGCTCTGCAGCACAGCCTCTAATAAAGTGCTCCTGTTGTTTTGGGGTCAACACTCGTACGCGTCTTCAGCCTGTCACAGTCCGAAGCTGCTGCGTCTTCCATGCTTTGTTTCAGGTGAGCAGGAAAAGCAGGAAGTGACCGGACCGCAGCTACAGACGCCAACCTGGGAATAAACTCTGACAGTTACAGCGAGTCGTGATGGGATATTAAGACTTTCAGGAGGTCGTTATTAGAAAGCAGTTAATGAAGTCTTCAGGTAGTTAAGCAGCAGGATCAATGATGCTTCGTTACGCAGCAGACATCACCTCTGCAGACGAGGATCCGCAGCATCAGTCGGACCGTCTCTCACAAAGATCAACGATTCATTACTGACTGATCATTGCGTCGTTTTCAAACATGGACTACAATTACTCGAAGCTGATGTCTTTAAATATAAAGCTTATCTGCACGATTTAATCTGAAGGTGGAGCTGGATTTGTTTTCACAGAGAAAACCTCAAACAACAAAGACCGGGTCGGTCCTCTTGCTGGTCACATGGTTCATCCAAACGAGCGAGGTCACAACTTTGAATTTAACACCGTTGGATCTTTCAGCTCAACAAGTCGCCAGAACCTGACAGTGAACATTTTTTTTACTGGGTGACCAAATCCAGCCAATGAGAGGGCAGCGAGTCCAAACTGACTGAAACACTGAAGCATTTCTGTCGATGTTCGGCGAGCATTCAGTCCGATCCAACAAACAGCACCACCGATCACAGACGCTCTCTCTAGAACCAGACGACTCTGAACAGGGTCACTGGTTTCGGCATTTTGAAGCCTCAGTGTTGGCACCACTGGGTTGTTTCTGGCGTGACCATATTTGGAGAAAACGGAGGAAGCTAAAGAAAGCTAACGACGCCTCTGCGTCAGAGTGGGTGTGGATGCCGACTGAGTGGAGCCTCCACGGTGAGTTTCGAGGAGGCGTCTGAACGTGGAGTCGGAGGATATTCGTCTGCTGCTGAGCAGCTGCTGCAGCCGTGAGTTGATCACGGCAGAGAGTTTGAGTCTAAGGCCTGTAGCCGCTCATATCCTGATTCCAGGTATCGATCACTGTTTCCCTTGCTCCTCCTCTTCCTCCCAGCTCGCTCACTTCATTCCTCCCTCTTCATTTCAGCCCTGCACCCCTTCAGAGGCCGGCCCAGCAATTAACTAACTCTAATTACTTTAAGCTTGTTATTGAGCTTGTTAACACGCATTAATTAAGCCCAAACAAAAAAAGGCAGCGTGTGGAAAAATAAATCCTCTCCACGCATCGTTTATTCATTTGCTCCTGAGCGCTATTACCTCATCACGCCTGCTGAGAAACGACCAGCTCCTCGCTGCGGCTGGTCAGAGTCTGCAGGTGAAGGAGCGCCCAGGTGTCTGAGCTGAGCCCTCAGAGCTGCTGCTGACGCGCTCACCTGTGCAGGTACCGCTCGTGTATTTGTTCTGAATCTCTGTCGCCTCCTCTTTCTAATCGCCTGCACTTCCTGTTTGTTCTGCTCTCCAGTCTTTGTTTGCGTTCTTTGAGCTCGTTGTGTGTTTTTACTAATTTGTTTGCTGATCGTTCCGAAGCTTCAGCCCTGAAAACATCCCAGACCCACAGAAACAAGTCGCAATGTTTTTATTTCACATTCCTTGTTTACTTTGTTCTGGTTGGACGGTTTTGTTTGTTTGTTTACTGGAATATTTAAATATATTATTTTTGTGCCTTTATGGTCGTCGTTTATTCGTGGTTTCTGTTGTTTGTTTCTTGTTGTTTGTTTGCGTGTTTTCTTTGAAGCTCGTCATCAGCTGACAGAGACGTGAAGGTCGTGGCTGACAGGATGACGTGAACGTGGTCATGTGACCTGTGGTCTAATGTCTCTGAGGCGATGAAGAGCGTCGCTGCGTGACAGGATCATGGAGCCGTTGAAGGTTTTCTTCCTGGTTTGTAAATATTAAAGCCGTGTTACGTATTCCTAATTTAAACGCAGGTGTGATTAAATCGAGCTCGCGAGGCTTTTCCGTGTGTCGGAGCTCTCTGGACGAAGATGAAGACGTCCTGAGCCTCACAGGTGTGTTAAGGTGGAAACATGAAGTCAAACAGCGCGAGCAGACACATCATTAAGCTCCTCTCGGCTTCATTCGAGCTCTTTCTCCTGTCACACGGAGGAGAAGCTACATCCGTGACCTTCCTCTTCCTCTGAACCTGACAGTGAACATGTTCCTCCTCCCAGGCCTGACCGCTGCAGGCGGACGTGCCAAACACAAATGAGCCGAAAAGGTGAAACAGCGATTCACCCGAGCGGGATTTACTGTTCCTGTTCATCCACCTGCTGCTGCTGAGGAAGCGTCCGGCTCCCAGACTCCTGATGATTCGATCCCGTCACACGCACCCACATTACAAAATCAACAAATGACTCGACACGTCAGAGACGTCCAGAGTGGCGCCCACACCGGGAGTAAAGCCGGCGTGAAGACGTCCACGAGAGCTGAGCGAATCGTGTCGCTCTCCCCGTCTGCCTCGTTATGTTTTATCTCATAAAAAGAGGAAGTTTGTATAAAAAGACATTCAGGCTGATGTGAAATGTCTCCATCTGGGTGCTTAATGGTTTTACTGGTGCGGCGGGCTTTAACAGCCGTCCTTACAGCAAGGTAAACGGCCAGAGGCAAACAGGCGGCGCGGTTAATGGGCTCATTACAAGCTGCAACAGCCAAGGTGTGAATACTTTAACGTCAGCGACCTTCACTCAAACCGAAGCCCTCAGGACGGAGAGACGAGGAGACGAGCAGCGAGGAGGGAGGAAACCGAGGACGGCTTCAGCCTCCACGCTGCAGGACCTGATCTGTGAGGTCACGAGGTCACGAGTCTGTGGACTCTGACATGTCTGAGAAACCTGATATCATAAAGAGAGTAACTACTTAAAAGGCACCAAGCGAAGAGCTTAGGGTGAGGATGAGCTTCAGAGCACGAAGCTAACGAAGCTAACGAAGCTAATGCTGGAGCACATGCAGTTCCTCTGACGTCCAGCAGAGGCAGCGGTGAGTCAGTCCCCATAGACTCCCATGTTAAAACTTTACAAACATGCCTTCAGCTCTTTTATGCGTTACCATTAACCTCACCCTCGTCCCAGAGCTGGTTCTGCTGAAGGTTTCTTCCTGCTAAAAGGGGGTTTTTCCTTCCCACAGTCGCTGAGCACTCTCCTGATTGGTGGTTTTCTCTGTATTAACATAGAGTCTTTAATATAAAGTGACTGCTGTTTGATCTATGTCTATAAATGACTGAATTTAACTGAATTTGAAACATATTCAACAGTAAACCTGTGCAAGCTTCAGATTGCAGCACCACATACTGAAGTACAGACTTGTTCCTGAAAGGATGCTCCGCCTCAGCCTGCTCTGAGTTTCGGTTACACTAACCGTATATTCTCTGGACCAATCAGCCGGCGTTCCCACGTTATGCTTCCTCATCAGCAGACTACAGCAGAGGGAACGCGCTCACGATCACTGAGGTTTAAACCGTCTCGTTTAAAGCTGTAGGGTTGATAAATAAATCACGTACGAGCACGTGTGTGCGAGGTGTGTTTCAGGTGTTTTCTCACAGAACCAAGAGTTCGACCTCCAGCTGATTTTTATTTTTCCCAGCAGCCTCTCTGACTCTCACACATGGATGCGTACAGTAATTGTACTTTACGATATCCGTGGGTCTGGTATGTCTCGTTACGCTCGCTCTCTGACACGAGCGTATCTGCCGTCACCGTGGAGACTCAAAGAGAAAACATGGCAGCTCCTCTCCGTCTAAACAAAGACGCTCAGACTTCAAATTAACCTGCAGCGGCGAAACGTGGGTGACGGCGGCACGTGTGAACGCTGTGTGAACGCTGTGTGAAGCTGGGGGAGTCGTCGACCTCAGACGTTACAGCGGCGACTCCGGCGGCCACGGCGAGGACGAGAGGTCCAGAGTCAATCGAGGGACATGTGATAAAACACATGATTTCACTGATGTGACAGGAAACGCGGCGGCGATGTCTTTGTGTTTGAGACACTAAACATTTCCATCTGTTGCCACGGGGACGAGTTTATCAGGACGTCTGCAGAAGTTTTGACAGGAAACAGAAACAAAGGAGACCGAAAGGTTTATGGGGACGGCCTTGTTTGGCCCGCAGGCCACAGCTTTACTGAAAATGACACGGGACGCTCAAACGATGTGAAACATCTTGATGATGTTTCACATCTGCATCACAGAAAGAGACCTCCGTTAAGTTTGAAGGATGAATAAAGCCCAGATCAGCTGCTGCATGTCTCAGACCACGGCTGAATCAGAGGTCAGAGGTCAACGAGCCGCAGAAAGCATGGCCGTCTATCTGAAGCTGATGAACTGCAGAGCAGAGACTCGTGCAGCTGGAAGCAGAACGCTGCTCAGACGTGACTCACGGCCGTGTTTGCAGTGTTTTAAGGTGGATTTGTCCCGCGGCGCTCCAGCATGTCACGTCGTGTTGTTCCTGCAGCGTTTCTATGGCATCAGCATGATCCGCGTCCAATACGACAGGATGGCGCTTACCGAGCCAAACACAGAGAGACAGCAGGTTCAGACAAACACGCGCAGTCTGCTCGCCGGGCGGCGCTGCGAGAAAAGTTTGGAGGTAACTGATCTCTGCATCGATCCTCAAACGTGGCCTCAGCTTCATCACAGTCACAACTACAGCCGGACACACGCTGTAGTTGTGAGACATGGTCACTGACAGAGACGCAGCAGCAGGAGGCCTCGTCCACGGTAACACGAGCCGTGCATGCAGAAACCACCTGATGAGGTCTTTATTCAGGTGTTCACATTTACACCACGGAGGTTAGCTACAGATCACCTGGATGTTCCTACAGACGTCTCCAGGCTGCGACCTGATGGGAACCAGCTCGTCACCTGCAGCCGAGCTGGATGCCGGGAAGCACGGAGGAAGCAGCGTCCGTCCACCTGTGAGAGTCTGAGCTCGTCACGGGTTCTGTGTTCACCTTCAAATGATCCGCAGCTCCATCTTTATTCAACACGTGGTGAGCATGCTCAGCGAAGACTACACCTGTTTGTCCTGTCAGTGCCTGTAAATGTGATGAAAGGCCCAGCTGCACGCTATGAATGAAGACAAGTCCAATTCACAAACTTTTCCTTACACATGTATTACACACAGTACTGTAGGAGATGTAGTATGAGCCTGTATAAACCCTGTCTGAGTCACACACACACACACACACACACACACACACACACACACACACACACACAGGCCTTTTTTCTCATCTCATTATGTTCATTACATCTCTCTCCTGCCGCCCACCACATACCAGAGCCGACATCAAACGCAGCTGAAGAAGACCCCTCCATTAGAGACGCCAACCTGAGAAACCACAAACACTCTGCAACACACGGCTCATTAAACAAGCGTGTGTGTGTGTGTGTGTGTGTGTAACAAAACATGAATCTCACATTGTGGGGACCTGCCTCTCTTATGGGGACCAAAACAAAGCAAGCTATCTTGTAACATCCTCTGAAGTGACAGAAACAACTCTGTGTGTGTGTGTGTGTGTGTGTGTGTGTGTGTGTGTGTGTGTGTGTGTGAGAGCATGTCTTCATATCGTTGTGGGAACCAAATTTGCCCGTCCTCACGGGTTTGAAGACATTATTGAGACTCAAAGTGTGCTTTCAGTGTCAGAGTACAGTTGGGTTATGGTCAGGGTAAGGGGCATTGTGTTAAATAGATGTCCCCACAAGGCATGAATACCCAACGTGTGTGTGTGTGTGTTTGTGCTGCCAGACGACTGTCTAAACATTTAACACATTCAGTATCCAAAGCAGTGAAGAAGCAGACTCGTCGCTCGCGTCTCAGATTTTGTTAACACAAAAACGCCAGAAACTATGGATCCAACACAAGCTAGCACACAGACGTGAGACCCAACCGTGGCCACAAGGTGGCAGTAATCTAAAGGACAGATGCAAACAGCTGGATGCACTGAATAAGAGTTATTACGACACATATCGCACATTGCCCAGCAGAGCTTTGAGTCTAACCACATCTGTGCCCATCAGTGCTGACGTAGGCGGAGTCACCTTTCCTGACTGCTTAACAAACACTCAGAGGATCTCTCTTCCTTCTTCCTGCAGTCTCACGGTGTCCAAGCCGACCGTGAACTCTCTGGTTTCTAAATCGTTCCCCGGTGCCTCACTGCGTGGTGAGACAGGCCACCACTCTACAGAACACCTGTATTTACAGGTGAAGGCTCACACATGCTGTTCAGATGCCACGCAGAGAGGAAGTGATTGTTTCTGCTGCTATCATCTCAAACATTACTTAAAACATGACCAGAGCAGCAGCGCCGCCCCCTTCAGTTAGCTCGATGTAAAGCTCCGCGCTGTGCACGATCACAGTCACATCCTGGTGTTTGAACACTGGACCGGAGAGGATAATGAAGGCAGACCTGCCCACGGCCTTTCTGACTCTATCAGGGGAATCATTTACAAAGTAAATAAGACCTGAATCGAGCCGGCGAGCCCATAAAGTGCTCACTGAGCTCTCAGATCAGCAGCAGGCTTGTTTTCTAACAGACGTCCTGCTGGCCATTAGAAAGAAGCAGCTGTGTCCAGTTTTAATGTGCAGCGTATGATCAGCAAACCTCAGTATGTCCTCACACAGGTAGTGCACCTGTGTTCACATAAACACAGGTGTGTGTTCACAAGCTCTTTGTGTGTCTGCCGTTAATGTGGAAAGTGTGACGATGGAAAAATGTACAAGAAGTTTCAAGAAGAAAATGAATCCAGAGCAGGAGGCTGCAAGGACAGATGTTAGAGTCCACACACACACGTAACCTGAAACGTGTGTGTGTGTGTGTGAGATCTGTCACATGACGGACAGCCTGTTCTGGCGATAGCTGGGCTGACACCAGCTGTGCATCATTTACCCTGCAACACACACACACACGTTGGGTATTCATGTCTTATGGGGACATCTAACTGACATAATTCTTTCCCAGCTCCTTACCCTAATCCTAACCTGACTGTAACCCTGACACCAAAACCACATTTTGAGTCTCAAAAATACCTTCATACTTGTGGGGATGGGATTTTGTCCCCATAAGGCTGTCGGTCCCTACAAATATAGTAAAGTTTCATATTTGGTCCCCACACCGATATGAATACAAACACACACACACACACACACACACACACACACACACTGCTGAGTCAGGTGGTACAAAGTCTGATGAAGGAAGTGTGGTGAAGTGCACAGATGGTGCCCCCCCCCCACACACACACACACACTAACCATGGCAACAGGCAAACATAGACGCGACTTCACATGTGCCATCCATCGGTGTGTCATGTGTGATGATGAAGGTGTAGGGCTAAAGAAAGACGATGATGAGGTGGTGCAAGGTGTGGTGGCGATGATGCTAAAAATGGGGATAATGGCGGCGCAGCCTGGAGCTGGTGATGAGGATGATGATGGAGAACGGTCATGATGATGAAGACGAGCAGTCGGAGAGGACAGAACAGCAGATGCGGCGAGATTCATTCATCCCAACTGCTCTGCACTGAATAATGACCGGCGGACGGAGCGGCCTACACACAAGCTGACGGAGCTGAGTGTGCGTCCGTTGGATCATCGTGGGTTAGCTGCCAAACGGCGAGTCACCAGATAAAAATGGACGCGTGTGATGTGTCACGCCGGACAGACCGAAGCAAAGACTTTGTTACTCGTGTTGTTATTTCAGGAGAAAATCACACTCCTACGTCTCTGCTAGCAACAAAACACATGCACGAGTCTTCGCCACCGCGGCTTCCTGCGCGCTGGTTGCACACCTGCTCGGCTCTTCCTCACTTCCTGTCAGATATTTCCTGCTGCAGTGGTGGGTGATGATGTCAGTGCATGAAATGATTATTGCCAGTAGGTGGCGCTGTGAGATGCAGCCATGTTTATGGTTGCACTGACAGTTACCACTTATACAGGTGAGAGGGTGGAGCCATCAGGTAGCATCACAGACAGATACCTGCGACTAAGTAAAATCCAGAGCTGGAGCTTCGCCTTTGTGGATGCTCTGTTGCTACAGTAACCACACAGCAGCCTTATTATTGGTCCAAAAGGCTCCAACAGCACAAACACGGTGCAGAGGTCCAGTTCAGGTGAAGCTAGCAGACAGCTAGCAGCTACAACCACCTGTCAGTCACAGAGGCCACGCCTCTAACAATGCAAACTTTAAGCCTTAATATGATTTAAACAGGTGAGTCAATAAAGAAGTTCTCCATCATGGATGGATGGAGGTGGTTTTTCCATCTTCTTCACATGTCTAAATCAGCCTGGTGGCATCAGACCACCTTTTCCCACGTTCCCCAGAGATCCCACGGCACTCCGAGGACAGTTGAGACGTATAATCTCCTCAGTGAGCTCCGAGTCCATCCCGGGCTCTGCTGGAAGTTGGCCATCAATGAAAAACCTGATCAGACACATAAATCATCTCTGACACGAGACAGAAGGAGAAGATTCAGATCAGCTAGAGGGAGATGACGTTCCTCACCTGCTCAAAGCTGGAAAACAGGACCTGGAAGGGAAGTGTGTGGTCCCGGGCCTGGAGCCACGGGGCTCGCCGGCACTCCCCTGAGTGGGTCTGCTGCCCTGTGGGGTCACTGTCCGTGGAGTTGGGCACAGGGGTCGGGTCCATGTGAGCCGGTTTTACAGGCAACGACTGGTTTGTGTTTTTAACTTGACAAAGTTGAAGCTGCTGCCCTCACAGGTGGTGGAGTACCAAAGCTCCTCCGTCAGTTCTCACCATGTTAGTGTGCTATAACCTCTGCCCTCTCAGGCCTCAGACACCATCTTATCGACTCTGTTAGCCTCTCTCCACTCGTCCCTCACGCCTGCATGTAATAACGCAGAGCCCTGTGACTGGAGGAGCAGGTTGACAGCAGAGATGTTCTGCAGACCTGCAAACACAAGCGAGCGTGCCGGAAAGCAGCAGAGGCTTCCCAGGACAAGCCTCACAGACGGCGGTGAGGACACTAAAGCTCCGACAAACATCCAGGGAGTCTGCAGAGTCTCTGCACGGCAGCGTTGGGGATTTGTCCCGTGGTGATGATGTCACAGGAGGAACTGACACGCATCTGCCGGCTTTGAGCGAAGGAGCTGCAGGATGAAGGTCGGCTCTGCGGGAGCTCAGTCGGCTCCGTGAAAGCAATAAAACCAGACTCAGCGTCAGCGCCCGAGATCTCCGACACACATCAGAGCAAAAGGCTTTGTTTGACCTCAGTGATTTGTTTTAATAAAGAAGGCGTCACTTTTTATTACATTTATAATGCTGCTTTGGCAGGTGGAGAGATTACGCCAGCGCACTTCATCCTGTTATTACAGCACATTTTACACTTTTCCTGCACTGCTGTTAGAGGGAATCCCACATTTATCCGACAGCTGCAGCGTCGGCTTCAGTCGTGTAACGCTCGCACATCTGTACGAGTTAGCGGGACGGCGTCCTCTAAAGTTTTACACATGTGTGAAGGCTGCTCATAGACTGCAGCACAGTGAAATAAGTCAGGATTAGGGACAAGTCAAGAAACAGGAAATCAAAGGCTTGGACAGGAGGACGGGGAGGAATAAACAAGAACAAACGGCAAGATTAGATTTATGAGGAAACAAAAGTGTCAGAGGAACTGCAAAGTTTAAAATCGCAAATTTAAAAGTAGAAAGAAACTCCACTAAACGCCACCTGTATGAGGAAAAAACAACAGAAAGACAAAAAGAAGAAGCTGGAAAGTCTACGGTCACACTTTGACAACACTTCACCCAAAGAAAGGGTTTCTTTAAATAATGTTCGATAGTTTAAACCTGCCCTGGGAAGTTGTCTTCTTTAAATTTGTAAACGTTTTTCTTTTACTGTCATTTGCTGACACTGGGTTGTAAATCCTCCTGTCTGTTTCACCTTTAGTGACGCTAACAGTGCTGCTCCAACATTATAATCATGTTTGACCAGGATCCACTGACCAATCACGCTGTGGTGAAGTCATAACTTCACTGTTAATTTATACAATATAATTAATATTATGAATCGAGTTCCTGTTAACCAAACTTAGCTTACTCATGTTTGCTAGTGATGGTTTTTAAAAGCATTAGCATTAGCCAAAAACTTAGCTAACTGTATGTTCAGACAACGTGATTGGTCAGCTGATCCTGGACCAACATTATCCGGTCTTTAAGTGATGACGTATGAATCCTGCTTCTGGGTCCAAACTACTCTGAGTTCATTTTAAAGCTCCGTTTTTAAACCCTTACGATGTAGCTGCAGCCCATGCAGCAGTATATGAATGACTAACCTGGTATTGTGGATGGATTATCTCAGTTGTTCTCCTGACTGAAGTTTGGTCCGTTTACAGCATCCTGCCATGCGATTGCATTTGTCCCTAACCATCGGGAACCCTCACGTTAACTTAAAAAAGTTAGCGTTCATCCTCCAGCTTCACTGTGTTTATGTTATGCTAACGTAGCTGTGCCGCTAGCCACCACGTAGCACATCATTATATACCAGCTAGCCCCACTGCTGTTTAGTTTTCTGTCTACATTTATGTTGGAAGTGACAACAGAGCTGTGAATTTGAATTTTTCCAGAAATCTCTGTCAGAACATGCTACATCGTGTTTAGGTGGAAACTAGCGAGCTAACTTCTTGCTAACTTCCTGCTAACTTCTAACTCAGTTAAATGTAATAAATTCTGTTTTCATGGATGCCTGGATTTTAAACTTCATTGTTACACCTGGTAAAGCAGCAACGCTGATGATTTTATTAAAGATGAATTTAGACCGTTTTTAACTCTCAGTGATGCCGCAGTGTTCGTCTGACTTTGGGACCTGCAGCAGAGTTTGGACCTGGAAACAGCTGATGACATCAGACTTAAAAACCGGGTTATGATGATTTCTAGAATGGATAAAAAAAAAGCCGGAACAACTGACAGCGATCCTGCTGTGATCCAGAGCTTGCTGCATACCTAAAGCTCTTGGTCAGATTCCTGATCCTGGATTTGTTTCTTTCAGAAAAACAAAACAAAATTCAAATTTCTGCACCAAAAATATATTTTGGCCTCAGAAAAAAGACAAACTGTTTGGTTCCTGTCTGTGGCTCAGACAAACAGACGAGGGGATGGACCACCGTCGCACTATTTTTAGGGATCTCGTGGTTAATTTGCCGCCAGCAGGCTCCACGTTAGCCGTCCTCGCTGATTAAAGCCGACCTCATTCTGAACAGACACGGAGCCGCGATCTGAAAAGCGAGCACAGGCACGTTTTTGGTGTGAATGAAATTAAACCCTTCACCGTGACATGTGATCTATTTTTATCTGCAGGGGTATTTTTAGCAGCAGCGGGGCTGGATCTCTGCAGAGCTCACTTACACTGCTTCAATATTTAAGAGTCAGGACGAGGCTGCTCAGCCAGAAAACAGGCTGCCTCTCACACACACACGCGCATGCATTAAACATCAAGCTAACACAGAAAACACACGCTAACGGCATGCCGTCGAGGTAAGAAGGAGTCTGTGCGTCTACAGCTCAGCCTTCACATCGCTGCAAATACTCGATTTCCTGCATTTTATCGGCTTTTCTTCATGTGGTCGTCTGTTTCCAATTAGAATAAAGTTACCAGGAAAACATTAAGATTATTCTGTACGATGCAAAGCTACTGTAGTAGAATATGATAGATGTATTAAAAAAGTAATTAGGTGAAGAGCAAACTCTCAGGTAATTCACAGGTAACTGAGGGGAGGGGACTAAACCAGAGTGATCTCTGTTCACGGTTCTGTTTCACAGATCCACACGCCAAACCTTAACCTGTTTGCCTCTCCAGCACATGGTATCCACTGGATTGGTCATTTCTTTCAAGGTTACACAGTGTTGGGAGATGATGATTAGCTTCACAAGGAGATTCAAAGTGAAGGATAAATACAGTAAAATTACAGCTAATATAGTAAAAGCAAAAATTAAAGTTTTCATGAAGCAGAGAAGATTAAAAAAATAAAACAGGCAGCATAAGAAGAGCTTAAAGAGAAGGCTTGTTTATAAAAATAGGATTTTATTAGATTTCAAACCTCAAGTCATGGCCGGGCGTCAGAAGATGAGCTCTGTAATGAACAGCTAACCAATGAGGAGAAGCTAAAACGGAGACGCTCTCTGTTTTGGCTCATAGTGGAGAGTCTGTTGAGTTAGTTTAATCATGTGATTCAGAGGAAATGAGCTGCCTGCAGACTCAAAATTGATGTGCACGCTATCCTACAGGGAGTTGCATGTTAGCATTTAAAGCTAACCTGTTAGCTCATGGAGCAGCTAACACAGCTCAGCCTTTAAGCTCCTGGAAAACGATCAAGTCCAAAACTGCCCAGGTTTGTTTTAAATGGTGCGTCACCTGACGGTGTCAGGTATTTCTCTGTGAAAAGGTCAAAGGTCATGATTAGCGGTTAGCGAGCTGCTAACATCGTTGGCCGTGTGCAGGTTTTAGGAGCGTTGTTAGCAGATGAACCTGAGCTGATCCGCAGCATCACTCGTGTAATGTTTTCAAACAAACCCTCCCTCTGCTTTTTACCTGTCAGGTGAATCAAACCTCCCTCCATCACCCCCCCCCCCCCCCCCTCTCCCCCCCTCTGTTTGTTATGGAGGAAGCAGGCCGGGCTGAGATGGATCGCTGCACAAACAAATGTTTGCTCTGCCCTCTGCAAACCCCAGACACACACGACGGACACACACGGACACACACACACACACACACACACACACACAGGCCGTATGTGTGTGTGTGTGTGTGTGTGTGTGGTGAATGAAAGGTGAGGAAGGAGAAAAGATGAAAGAACCACAAGAAAGGGGATGAGGAAAGGTTCCTGTTGGATAAATAAAAACAGAGGGATGAACGAATCAGGAGGGAGGAAAGGAAAAGAAAGACCAAATAAAGTGGAAGTGTAGGAAGAGAGGAGGGGTGAAAGGACAGAAGGAGGGAAGGAAGGAGAAAGTTTATTGAAAGAATAAAAGATCAAATTACTAAACGATGGAGGACGGACAGTAGCGGCGAGAAAACCACAAAAACAACAAAAAAACAGCAGAGAGGTCAGAGGTCAGGAGGAGGAGGCGGACTTTACAAGCCTAAAAACACAGGGGAGGAGACGGGTCGTCACGCTTGTGAGGCTTCGCCATCCCTCCATCCTAACAGAGAGGAGTGTGGGAATAAAGTGTCGACTCATCAGGAAAACAAGGCGAGCAGCGGCGACAGACGAGGTTTAATGAGAGGAGGATGGATGGAGGGTGGGGAGGGGTCACATGATTTATTCAGAGGTGGGGGGGCGGTCGGATTAAGACTGAATACAGCCACCTGAACCTCACACACACTACGTCCCACAGGACGCCAGGAGGCGGTTTGAGAGGCTGTTAATTGTTGCCAACATGACTTTAATCAGATTTCAGCTTCCACCCTTAACACACACACACACAGATGTAGGCACGTGCACACACACACGCCACCCTGTCCCCTGGGGGGTGGGGGGGTGTCTGTGAGACAGAGTTTGGCGAGGAGGTGTGGTCATTAGTGCCAAGTCCCATATGCTGCATGCTGACACTGCAGGGAAAACCCCTGAGACACACACACACACACACACACACACACACACACACACACACACACAGATAAGTGGCAAAGCAAACACACACTGCAGAATCACAGACACATAAATGTTGAATACACACTTCACTGGAAGAATCAAACAAAGACACACAAAGAAGCACAGACTGTATATTGAAGATGGAAGCCAACCAATTAAATCAAAAACATGATCAGGAATAATCGAGTACAAATTTAATGACTTTCAAATAAAATACATTTTGTTGACACTGAATGTTTTTCAAAGTGAGGCAGAGGTGCAGAGCAGGTACACGGGCTAAAAGACTGTATATAGAAGATGGCTGGAGCCACAGTGATGTCACGGTTTTACAGTCTCAACATTTGATTAAAACATTGTTACATAACGTCCAGCATCTTTGGGTGGAGGGGGTTCAGAAGGCAGCTGCAGACAGATGTTAACGAGCTCCCGTTAGCTTCAGAAACATCTGTGACTCTGATGTCCTCCACAGTCTTTCTCGCCATCATCCGAGTTTGAGCTTTGATGGAGGCGCCTTTGAATCAACACGAGCCAGAACGACAGCGTTTTAGTGAAAGTGAAATTTAAAGTAACTCTTTGATGGTTTCCAAGCCTCGTTTTGATTATTTCGAGCTTCACCATGTTGGTGATCAAGGGGAAACGGCACATCCACAGGGCCCCGCCCCTAAAATCCAAGAACAATTTACAGAGGAGTCGCCCCCTGCTGGCTGTTACAAAGAGTGCAGGTTTAAAGAGCCTCAGTACTCAAAGCTACGTCCTTCTTTTATGTACAGTTGGAGAGAAACTGAAGCCAAGCTCAAGCACAAACACTTCTCTGTCTCGTGTGTGTGTGCGCGTGCGCACGTGTGTGTGCGTGTGCACGTGTGTGTGTGTGTGTGCGCGTTTCTGCGCGCGTGTGCACGTGTGTGTGTGTGTGCACGTGTGTGTGTGTGTGCACGTTTCTGTGTGCGTGTGCACGTGTGTGTGTGTGTGTGTGTGTGTGTGTGTGTGTGTGTGTGTGTGCACGTTTCTGCGCGCGTGCGCGTGCATGTGTGTGGGGACTCCTTCTCTGGGGAACCCTGATGAATAAATAAGCAGAGAAGAAGAAATAGCTCCCCCCTCCCCCTCCCCTGTGAATTAATGAAGACATTCATCTCTCTCCCTCCACCATCCCTCCATCCCTCCGTCTCCATTAAAATCTCATTTTGTCATCTCCATCCATCCATCCCTCCCTTTTTCTCCACCCTTATTTCTCCTCCTTCGTTCCTCCTCACCTCCTCCTCCTCTTATTAACTCGCTCCCTCATCACACGGGGCCTCAGGCAACACATATGGCAGTCACGCTTCCACACCATTAAATAACACACACACACACACCAGCACCAACTGGTGTCCCCTGTTGCCGCCTCCTTGCGGGGATGAGGTCCTGCCACTCGTTTAATCCTTCCTCCAACCTCCTCGTACCATAATGCCTCCTTTCTGTCCTCCCTTTCCTGCATCCTCAGTTCCTTTCGTATCCTTGCCTTCCCCACTCTTCCTTAGTCTCCCCCCTCTCTTCCTCATATTAACTTCAAGGCCTCCTCACCCCCTTCCTCCTCCTCTTCCTCACATCTTTTTGTTCTCTTTGCCAGCTCTTCCTTATTGTCTCTCACTCTCAGTGCTCCAGAAACATGTGTGTGTGTGTGTGTGTGTGTGTGTGTGTGTGTGTGTGTGTAGGATAAGGGGGGGGGAGCTGAATGAGTGGTTTCCAAGGTAACGGAGGCACACTGCTGCAGTGGATATGTCGGGGAGGTGCAGAGGGTGAGGAGAGTTTGGAGGGAGCGAGAATGAAGGAGGCGTGTGTGTGTGTGTGTGTGTGTGTGTGTGTGTGTCTCTGGATGTCAAGAGCATTGGCTCTGCTGCAATGCTGCAATGCCCCCACACACAGGCTTCACGTCTGACAACCATGACTTTAATTTGCCTTAAGGGCCCAAACACACACACAGACACACACATGTGTTTGTGAAGGAAGTGAGCAGGACTCCCGAGGAGTTCAGTTTCCACTCGGAGTGAAAGTGAGCTGAGAAGCTCCTCCACCCTGAACATCCATGTAGGAGGTGGGCGTGTGCACAGAGGGCAGGGTGCTGCAGGTGGAGCTCTGCCAGGTTTAAGTCAATTAAATATCTGTTAAAGTCAGCCAACCTTTAAAAAGTGTTGAATCTGATCTGTTATGGACCCGTCCACCCACCCCGACCTCCTCTGTGCACACGTCTCTCTGTTGTCTGTCAGAGTGCTGATGTCACGTACGTGAAGCTGCTGCAAATAAAAACCAAACGTTCCTCAACGAGGAGAAAAGTCGAAGTTTCTTCATGTTTAGACAAGAAACAAAAACCCGACTTCCTCTTTGTTCCTCTGACATCCTTCGTTGGTCCGCACTGACTGAACCGACATCATTTTACAACCAGAGTCGCCCCCTGCTGGTCATTAACATGCATGCAGGTTCAGAGTCTGTGTTCCTAATAAACTGCTGCACATTAAACTTTTTCTTTAAAGGAAAACTTTAACTTCCCTTAAAAATGTGATTCTCCAGAGAAACAGACAGAGGGAGCCGGAAGGTGTTTGATGGTGTTCAAACCAATAAAACCAGTAAGTTTCCCAATAATCCTTATGAAAGTATTTTTAGATGAGGGTTTGACTCATGCAGGAACAACCTTCGAGGACACACAGATCTCACAGCTCATCCGTTTCATCGGGTTTATCCTCCACCCTCTCTGCGGTGTCGACTCTGAGGTGATGGGGTTAGGGCGGTGCACTCGACCTCTGAAACTAAACCTGTGAGGTGTTTCCAGGTGACACATCTTTTCTTATTGTGAGGATTTCTTCTCAGAGTCTGCCGTGTGCTCAGCTCTGATGCTGTTACTGAAGGGAGAGCCTCTAACATGCTTTGCTGCCACAGAGGAAATAAATTCACGGCGAGTGAAGCGAGGAGAAAATCTGCCGGCTGTCAGAGGCGATGAGACGACAGCAGCATCTTAAAGGAGAATCGACTCGCTGCAGTAACTCGGTGACCTGCAGGACCAACACAACCGCTGGTGATAAAACTGAGCGGCCCTTTCACCTCGCGTCACGCCGCCAGCAGCTCGGCTGTTCTCACAGAGGACATGTTTGCCCTGGAGCTGAGGCACACACAGCCGTAGTCACTGCTCAGGTGGAAACGCCTGCATGAGTCTGAGGGAGGTGCAACAGGTGAGGAGCACGCTCATCGAGCTTCCAATCATTGCACCTCCTGCCCTGATCGCAGTGGAGGAGATGGTGCAGCGAGATTCATTGAAGGCGACTCAGAAAGGCGAAAGGAGGGACGGGACGTCCAGGGAGAGATCTGAGAAGGAGCAGTGCTGGGAGGAGTCCCGAGGAGACCCTGAGGGGAGCTTGTTTAAATGTCGATGGCAACTCGGAGCTTCTTTAGAACAAGTGTAGGATCATGGCCGTGACCACTTTCCAGTTTCTGCTTCCTAATCAGACCAGCGGGGAAAAGGAAGTTCATTAAAATGTATTTCTGTTTGAGTTTGGTGCTCCGAGAGGAACTCAAAGCTGTTGAATCCAGTCGCCGGTAACTTCCCAAGCTCTCGGTTTCCTAACAAGCACGTTTGCTCTTGCAAATTATTTGCAACAGTTCACAGATTCCTGAGGAAGAACTCCCTGACAGTCACGACTCAGGGAAAAGACAAAGACAGAATTTCCTCCCCAGGTGGTGACAGCTGGACGCCACACTCGAACATCAGCTCACGCTTTAGCCGCTAACACAAACCCCGACTTTCAGCACACGAGGCGACTAGAAAGTGACGGCGGGGAAAAAACGGACGCGCTGCGATGTCAGCGAACGCAACATTCACACTACTGATGGAGTTTCTACTCCCTCTGCCTCTGCTGGGACCTCAGCATCAATTTAACCTCCAACTGCTTCTACTGTCAGCCAGAAGCACACACACACACACACACACACACACACACACACACACACGAAGAGTAAAATGGCCAAAGGCGCTTCCATCTCGGTGTGTGTCCTGAAACAGTCTATTTCAGTCATGGCTCGCTGCAGGAAATGGATTCAGAAGTGTGCGCACACACACACACACACACACACACACACACACACACACACACACACACACACACACACACACACACACACACACACACACACACACACACACACACACACACACCTGCAGACTCGTAAATGAGAGTGAGATGATGCAGAGCGTTCAATAATAGAAGCAGTGACACTGACAGGGATTTCTGCAGCGTGATGCCCCCACCTCTCCTCCTCCTCCCCTGAGCTGCAGCCCCCCCCGGTGGCAGGGCTGGAAACTGCCGCGCTGACGTCACACTCGTGATTTCAGAGGACAAATAAACAGAAGACAAAGATCCTTCGAACATCGCTCAGCTGAAGGACGTGTTCAGAAAAATAAAACCTCGTTTCTGTAAACACAGATCTGCAGCCATTTGACGATCAGCGTTTCAGGACATAAGAACACGACCTTTAACCTCCACAGAGCCACCACAGCATCCACACCTGCAGATCTTCCAGGGTCCAGTAAACACACTTAAAGAAGAGACTGTTGCATCACAGCAGGGTTAATGATTCAAACCCAGGCGTGTGCTGATCCTAAAGCAGAGCGTCATGAAACCGTGCACAGGGTGGACCACGGATAACCTCAGTCAGTCCAGCTCACACAGGTCAGGGCTGATTGTAGAGCTTTGAGTGGACGATGTCCTGTGAAACATCCACACTGACCCGTCAGCGTTTCACACGCCAGAATAGTAACCATCAGCAGCAGCAGCAGCGTGTGATGCAGCTGCACACCTGGGGTTCAGAGGTGACTGTAAAACAGCTGTAACGCTGCTCCAGATGTTGGGCTCAGGACGGGATGGAAGCTCGTAGGTTCAAACCTGGGCTCGGTCTGATACCCCGCGACGATGGGCTACAGGTCGCTCTCCCTCAGAGCGGCTGTTTGCCACAGCGCCAGCTTACCCTGCACCATCAGCAGCTGGATCAGAGGCACGTCACGTGCTACGCTAGCTCCCAAGTTTGATGGTTTGAGTTTCTTCCTGTTTCTTTATTTTTGTACTTTAACTTTTTGATCTGCTCATTTCCACAGTTTTATTCTTGGGCCCTGCCAGGCTAGCTTTGCATGATTCACACTGTGAGCAGCCCTTCAGTTCATCCTCCTAAACAAGCAGTCTGAGCTCCTCCCTCTTTAAACCAGCACAGCTCTGATTGGCTGCCCCTCGTTATGAGCAACTTAAACAACAGGTGGGTGGATGCTCCAACTCTGTGACATCATCGAGAGTCACTGACTCACCTGGAGCACACACACACACACACACACACACACACACACACACACACACACACACACACACACACACACACACACACACACACTGTTTTAAACTCCGACCCTGTTTAACATGGACATCCACCCTGGAACAGGAAACGCACGACTTCATACAAACGTTCCCTCAGGGCGTCCCATGAGACGGCTCCATGAAGCTGCTCCACCTCCTGATCTCCTCTGTGTGAACTTCAGGTAGCCCTCCACCCAGATGTGCATATCTGAAGTGTGTTAGTAGCTCCAGTGCACACACACACACACACACACACACACGCGCACACACACAGCGTGGTGGTAAAAGAGCGATCGGGCCGCTCTTTGCGTTTTAAAGCATGTATTATTGATTAGAACAAGCAGCAGTGAAGTGCAGCACAGAGCTGCAGCTTTGTTCAAGGGCAAAGCTGCAAGTTAGCCACTTAGCAGACTGACAGGAGAGAGAGGGGCGAGCGACGGGGCGAGCAACAGGGGAGGGAGAGAGAAACCCTAAGAAGAAGGAGGAGAGGGAAAGGTGTCTGTGTGTCTGTGTGTGTCTGTGTGTGTGTGTGTGTGTGTGTCTGTGTGTCTGTGTGTGTGTGTGTGTGTGTGTGTGTGTGTGTGTGTGTGTGTGTGTGTATATGTGTGTATATGTGTAGATAAAATAATTGTAAAGAAGCTAAAAATAAGTAAAAAACAAAACTATTACATGGACTGAAAATGTACAACAAATAAGAGGTCCAACTCAGAGGTGAGGTGAAAGAGGCCACGCCCCCAACACACGCCCACTATACACATTTATTTCTGCTGTAACGTGGAACAACACGAGGGTGTGTGGGACGGACCGACTCCCTGCTGGACGCTAGAGGAAGTTTCCAGCCCTGCAGGTTTCATTCATGGAAACATTCTGCTCACAGCAGACACGACCTTTGACCTTTGACCATAAACCTTTGGAAAAGTCTGTTTGTGATTTCGTTTTTAAGACCCGAAGTAAGGTGAGCGCGCTCCTCTGCTCATGTGACCGAGGTCGAACTAACAGAATCATGTGTGCGTGCGTGCGTAGGTGCGCTCTGACCAGAGTTCAGCAGCTCCTGCTCCATCACGCCACAGCCCAGCACCTCCATCCAGTCGCCCTGGAAACGCACCTCCATCTCAAAGGACGGGTGAGTGAAGGGGAAGTAGCAGTCGACCCACCTGATCTCCAGATCTGAGGAGGAAGACGAGGAAGTTTGAGGAAGAGCAAACCTAACCAGACGTCCTGGTGGGCGGGGCCTCACCTGCTCCGAACAGGTAAGAGACAAGTTGTGTCAGAGTGCGTTTGAGGTCGAACTCCACCAGCTTCACCGCCTCCAGAGTGTGCGTCTCCTGCTTCTCGGGAGACCGCCGCCCTCCTCGCTCGAACAGAGACAGCTCGCCACCGTTCTGCACCCGGGAGAACAGCTGAGGGACACGACACTGCGGGTCAGGGTCACGTGATCACTACGTCACCTGTCTAACTTTTTCATTCTGAGCACCTGGCGGTTGGAGAAGAGTCGCACTCCCTCCATCTGGTGGAAGACGGGGTAGTGGCTGGCGTCGATCTCGTCCCGCCTGTAAACGTCTCCGGCCAGCAGGAAGGCGTCCAGCCCCGACCTCACCAGGTCCGTCTGGTGGGCGGACGTGTGAGCGCGAAGCATCGTCGTCCTGTCCCACATAAAAACAGGGTTAGTGACGCCGATGGAGGACGCCGAGCGCTCGCGGCAGAAGACATCGGCTCTCACCTGTTCAGGTAATAGTTGTCTCCTCGTTTCCTGCTGGGGTGTCCGGGCGGGATCAACAAGCTGTCAGCAAAACACAAAGACTCACAAAGTAACACTCGATAAATCAGAACAGCTGATGGAGCGACAGCGAGGTCCATCACAGTCCCTGTTTCGATGGAATCTGGGCTTTTAATGAGTCGGATAATTAACCGCTGACCTCCGCTGGAGCTGAGGGGGTCACGCACATTCAGCCAATGATCTGCACAAACTTGTTGAAACGTGTTGTGGAAATCAGGGGAAAGAGCCTGTAAGAAGGAACGTGACCCGCCAGCAACTCTGAGCGTCTTTGTGACAACACTTAAGAAAACATGAATCTGGACAACGTCCTTTGTGTTGTTGGAGTCGGGTCTCTTTGGTCGTGAAGCCACAGTGAAAAAGTGCAAAACCAGAGATGAACGTTCACCTTCAAAGGAAAAGTTGTGTAAAAGCATAAAGAAGATAAAGTAAACCACAGCAGCGTCTCTGTTTAGTGATATTAGTGGATAATGTGACGGGAAGCTGCCGACCTGTCAAAGTTCTGCTCCGTGGTCACCACAGGACTCAGGTTGTCGTGGACGGAGAAGAGGGGGTTTCCCGAACGGCCGATGTACGAGCTGCGGGTCAGAAACACCGTCAGAGTGAGCACACACACTGAAGACAGTTTAATCCTGCTGATGAAGCAATAACAGGATGAGCTGCGTCAAAACCAGGTCACATCACGACTGTATTTGAACTCACGTTAACTTCTTGTATAAACAGATGATTTAAGGTCCACACTGAGGAAATCTGTACTTATATGTAACACGAGTCACACACACACACAGATGATCTACACGCACACAGATGATCTACACGCACATACAGTGGGGCAAAAAAGTATTTAGTCAGCCACCGATTGTGCAAGTTCCCCCACCTAAAATGATGACAGAGGTCAGTAATTTGCACCAGAGGTACACTTCAACTGTGAGAGACAGAATGTGGAAAAAAAATCCATGAATCCACATGGTAGGATTTGTAAAGAATTTATTCGTAAATCAGGGTGGAAAATAAGTATTTGATCACCTCAAACAAGGAAAATCTCTGGCTCTCACAGACCTGTAACGTCTTCTGTAAGAAGCTTTTCTGTCCCCCACTCGTTACCTGTATGAATGGCACCTGTTTGAACTCATCATCTGTATAAAAGACACCTGTCCACAGCCTCAAACAGTCAGACTCCAAACTCCGCCATGGCCAAGACCAAAGAGCTTTCGAAGGACACCAGGAAAAGTATTGTAGACCTGCACCAGACTGGGAAGAGTGAATCTACAATAGGCAAGCAGCTTGGTGTGAAGAAATCAACTGTGGGAGCAATCATCAGAAAATGGAAGACATACAAGACCACTGATAATCTCCCTCGATCTGGGGCTCCACGCAAGATCTCATCCCGTGGGGTCAAAATGATCATGAGAACGGTGAGCAAAGATCCCAGAACCACACGGGGGGACCTGGTGAATGACCTGCAGAGAGCTGGGACCAAAGTAACAAAGGTCACCATCAGTAACACACTACAACGGCAGGGAATCAAATCCCGCAGTGCCAGACGTGTTCCGCTGCTGAAGCCAGTGCATGTCCAGGCCCGTCTGAAGTTTGCCAGAGAGCACATGGATGATACAGCAGAGGATTGGGAGAATGTCATGTGGTCAGATGAAACCAAAGTAGAACTTTTTGGTATAAACTCAACTCGTCGTGTTTGGAGGAAGAAGAATACTGAGTTGCATCCCAAGAACACCATACCTACTGTGAAGCATGGGGGTGGAAACATCATGCTATGGGGCTGTTTTTCTGCCAAGGGGACAGGACGACTGATCCGTGTTAAGGACAGAATGAATGGGGCCATGTATCGTGAGATTTTGAGCCAAAACCTCCTTCCATCAGTGAGAACTTTGAAGATGAAACGAGGCTGGGTCTTCCAACATGACAATGATCCAAAACACACCGCCCGGGCAACAAAGGAGTGGCTCCGTAAGAAGCATTTGAAAGTCCTGGAGTGGCCTAGCCAGTCTCCAGACCTCAACCCCATAGAAAATCTGTGGCGGGAGTTGAAAGTCCGTGTTGCTCGGCGACAGCCCCAAAACATCACTGCTCTCGAGAAGATCTGCATGGAGGAATGGGCCAAAATACCAGCTACTGTGTGTGCAAACCTGGTAAAGACCTATAGTAAACGTTTGACCTCTGTTATTGCCAACAAAGGTTATGTTACAAAGTATTGAGTTGTATTTTTGTTATTGACCAAATACTTATTTTCCACCCTGATTTACGAATAAATTCTTTACAAATCCTACCATGTGGATTCATGGATTTTTTTTTCACATTCTGTCTCTCACAGTTGAAGTGTACCTCTGGTGCAAATTACTGACCTCTGTCATCATTTTAGGTGGGGGAACTTGCACAATCGGTGGCTGACTAAATACTTTTTTGCCCCACTGTAGATGATCTGCACGCACATAGATGATCTGCACGCACATAGATGATCTGCACGCACATATATGAGCTTCGCCAACGTCCGTATCAAAGACGTGTCTGCTCCGTTAGATTGTTCTTGTTTCTTCTTCTTCCTTCAGCTGCTCCCAGCATCCTCCTCAGTCACACCAACCCTCTGCACTTCACTCCACCCATGAACCTTCTGAGGTTTCCTCTCTTCCTCCTGCTCTGCAGCTACAACAGAGTCTCTGCTCTCACCTCCTTCTCCCTCGCTGCCTGCTAACATGCCCTCCCTAACTCCACCCAACCCTCAATTATAAAGTAAAAAACTGGAACCGTGGGCCCTTTGTGAGTGGAAAGTTTGTGACAGAGGGGTTTGCAGTGGATTAAAAATACCTCCAGAGGTGTACCTAATAATGTGGCCCATGAAAAATTTGATGCTTTCCTTGTCACAAATAAACGAAAACTAAATGCTTTTTAGATGTTTTAAAGTTTTATCGATCAAACAAAGGCTGGTGGGCAGGCAGGGTGTAAGTCAGGGAGGGAACAAGGAGGAGGGAAAGTGGGAGTAATGAGGAGCAGCGAGGAGCAGCGTGGAGATCACCCAGCAGCTCTGGGGTCTCCTCGTCATCTGCTGCTATCAGAGCACACAGGCTTTTCTAAAGACTAAAGTTCACGACCTGCTAAAAGGCAGAGCCATAAACCAATGTCAGCTCACGCTCGCAGTGACTGCTTAATGACTTCTGAATGCAGCATTAATGCGCTCGCCGTCGCTGTGATAGATTTCTGATGGCGAGAATCAGCAGCAGCTTTAACGATATTTCACTGCAGCCAAATTTACACTCGGCCGTCCCCAGAGACCCACGGAGCCTGCAGAGAGTTAGTCAGCATTTAAACTGAACACAACACCTGGCTGACGACCGCACTCGCTGCCTACCTGTAGAAGTGAGCTTTGATGCGCTCCTTGATCAGCCAGAGAGGATGATGGGATTGGTTGTGGAGGTTGCGGCCCACCTTTTCCAAGATCTTTGGAGTGACGTTGGTGAAGTCATCACGCGGGTATGACTGGCCTAACACCTGCGCCGAGTCCTGACCAATCACAGACTGAGGGGCGTGGCCCTTCGTGCTCAGCCGTCTCCATGACGCTGCGCAGCCATTAGGCCAGAACTCTGACAGGAGGTGGCGAAGAAGAGGGCGGGGCCAAGGCTGAAGATAAGGGAGGACTGACGGGGCGAATATCATGATGACAAATCTATGAAGCTGCAAGGACAAAACAAGGTCAATAAAATATGTGGAAAATGTTGGTTTCATGTTATAAACACATCAAAAAAGCCACAAACATCAGCTGTAGTTTTATCGCCATGAAAACGTCACCTGAAAAACGCGAAGGACGTTTGTTTAAAGGTCTGTTTGTGTTTCAACAGCCTGGAAAGCAACGAGGAAATAAACTAGGAAACAAAAGATGGCGCCAGGCAACAAGGTCACCTAGAGATGGAAGATGTTGCACTTTTGATTGCACCGGTCGCCTGGTGGGAGGCAACCAGTCTCCAAACAGCTGCTGCTAAACACAGATCATCTACACATTGCAACAATCTGTTTGTGGCGATGGGCGTGGCCTGTCTGTCTCCTCTGCAGTAGGCTGCGAGTGTGCAACACTGCACGATGACTGCACAGGTTGCCTCTCACCTGGCAGCCCGTCTCCAAACAGTCGCAGTCCGACTTTGAGCCAAGTCAGTTTGTGGTGATCAGACTCTCGGGGAAACTATAACAACTATAACCTCATAGCTGTTGATTTTTCAGATCCATCTGCAGTCAGAGTCGGAGTGAATCTCAGCAGGTACTGGACTTTGACAGGACTGCCTCTTCCCTTCCTATTCCTGTTAAATTGATAATAATAATAATATGTAATCATATGCCATCAGCGTATTGAAAACAGCTTTCCTGGGGCTGTGTTGGGTCACTAAAGGGCAGCAAAACTCCTAAAGATGCTCAATTTCTGAATGAGCAGGGACAGAATGACATGTTTCTCCATCTGATTACTCATATTTGCTTCTCTTAAGGTCTGCTTAGGTCTCGGCCGACTCCTGAGGTAAATATCTGTCTCTTCAGCTCATAAATGCTCCGCCGTGTTCACCCGCTCCTCTCTGACTGCGACTGCCTGCTGTTTGCTGCCGGGTTCAGGTGTTCGCCGATCAATCAAAGAGGCTTCAGTCTCCGAATTTATCATTTGCGGTGAAAAGGGTGGGGAGGGAAATGAGGAGGACGTGAATCAGAAGCGTAAAAATAAAACGGCAGCGTCTCAGCGGAGGTCAGATCAGGTGAGCGCTGCGGCTGCCGGCTTCATTTATAATTGCACTAATGGACAAACATCGAAAACAGCAAAGGTTAAAACGAGGCGCCATCCTTTTACTGCTTTCCATCATTTATCCTCTGACAGGAAGCGACACCATCGCCCTTTTACCCACACCCCTCAAATATTTGTACACACACACACACACACACACACACACACTCTTGAGGAGCATCCCTGAATAAGACAAAGGGTGTTGCATTGCAGTGGCATTGCAGCAGAAAGGATTATTGTTCCTTAATCCAAGAAGCTTTTTACCTTTCCTCTGCAGCTGGTGTCATATTATACTGAACCGTACAGGCCAGCACGGAGGTCTCACACACACACACACACACACACACACACACACACAAACCTGTTTCTTCCAGAAAACACATCTCAAGGTTATTCTGACTTTAACAGGATGATGGAGTCGAGAGGTATTACTCTGAGGTGACACAGCCTGAATCGCCCACAGGCTTCACCATTCATCACGCCAGACAGTACCAAACAAAGATAGAATAAAAGCTGACAAATCAACAAATTCTTCCTCAGAGGAGCATTAATATATTCGGTAAAGGTCACGGCAGCTCGACCATGATTTGTCTTGTACACACTGTTCATAATTTGTTTGAAAACTGGCGCTAAAGGAAAGGTTATGCAAAGACCAGAACAGACGTCCTCTCTGTGGAGCTTTAATGTGTTTGTGGGCTTTACTGTCAGCGTCATAGATATTAATACACTTCTGTGAACTGAAACATTAAGCCTGAGGGGCAAAGAGAGGAAAACAAGCATCAGTTTAATGATGGGAGGTCAGTGTGGGTCCAACCTGAAATGGTTTGCCTCATATTTGTCCTCAGACGGTCAAGGCTTCAAGGATAAATGATCAAGAAGTTAACATCTGACATGTGGAGTCCCTCAGGGCAGCGTTTCGGGTCCTCTTATGTTTCTATTACATGTTTTAATAACGTGGAATCTGTAATTCATAAATTACTTTCTGGATGTCTGTGTGAGCTTTACTGATGACAACACTTAGTTATTGCACTAACAGCATAAATATATACTGCCCTGTCCACTCTGCTGCTGTGACAATGTGAACAACTCTGTGACGAATAAGGGCATCTTACCTCATCTTAAACCACACAGTTAGACTAAGCTGTTGAAGGAGGTAGCTGCTGAGCACGTTCACCTCCACAGTCCAGGCCAGCAACAATCTTTGCAAGACCAGAAACTAAAAAGCTTCTTGTTCAGCATCAGCGATGGACGTAGAGGACGCCACCCTCTGGGTTACTGCATCCTGTTCTCAAGTCTCGAGGTGAGTGTTTTCCCCATATCAGTGTTTTGAAATTGGAGGGGAATTTAACGGTGACACCAAACACTCATTGGCTAACGACGTGTCAATTTAAAGTCATTAACCAACGAGCCTACCCTGGATAATCCTCCTTTCTGAAGCCTGACCACAGGTATCGCCTTCAAACCTGGAAACTACGTCCATGTTTTAACTGCTTATGTTCACAAACACCAATGACTTAAATGTACTGAACTCTTCCCATTCCCAATAACTTCTGATATCTTTTTAAGCTCCCCCTACTCTGTGACCTGTTTGGGGTCAGCATCAGGTTCAGATCCACTTCCTCATAGGTCATTTTGACCTGTTTGGCAAACACTAAAAGAAATGTTATAACAAAGGAAGTGTTAGAGACTTGATTTGAAAGGAAGCATCTTCCAGCTTCAGCCTAGCTCTGACTCGACCCAGGTTTAGTCAGTGATACTTTCCCGATCACTGAAATGCAACATGTCATGAAGTCCAGGTCGGCCATTCGATCAAATAAATACATAAAAAGTCACTTTAATAACATCCTGATATTTGCACTGATTGGTTTTTGTTACACTGATTTTATCATTGTCTTTTGTTCTATTAGGTTTGCTGAGCTTCATAAAGATACTTTCTTATATTATACCAAAGCTTTGAAACAGCTTTTTACTGATTTATTGATCAATGCCACACGCTGGAGTAAAATGAGTAAAATCTTCAATCTCTCTGTGGACCTGAGAGAAACGTGAAGGCGTCTGTCATCCTTCTGACTAAAGGTCATGTGACCTATCCAGTCACCCTGCAGTGGGCGTACCTGCCGCTGTCCCTCTGTGGGGGTTCAGTCTAATGATTTTTAAGACACAACACCTCCATCTTTCTTCTCTCGAGCGTCACTCTGAAAATGCGTCCAAAACTTGCCTCCGTCTCAGCTTCTGTCTCTTCCTTTTTCCTCTCGTCGGAGCTGACCTTCCTAGCATGCGATCAGCACCATATGCCTGTTCCCATGGCGCCAAACGCCGCCGCCACACATGCACATATGAGCGCCCACACACACGGACACACATGTAGAGTAAATACACATGGTTTATGTAATAAACTGCAGAGCTGGCATTAAGCTGCAGTTACCACGGACGGATGGAAACACGAGGCGCTTTACGGACCGCCGGCTGAACGAAAGGTTGCAGCTTCCAGAGAAGGAAATAAATTATTGTGATTTTAGAATATTTCTGGAGTTATAAATAACATTACACAACGCTTTGGTAGTGCCTCCGATTTTTGACTGTGGCAAAAAGAAATCCATCATAATCATATTAGTGTAACAGCATCAGCAAGTGTGAAAATGAAGAATCATCCCCAACGAGAAGATTGTCAGAAGATCAGAACCAATCGATGAAAACAACGATGGACACACTTCCTGTTGGGCCCATGAGCTTTGTGAGGCTGTTGTTTCAGCTTTTTTAATCTGGCTGTGACGGTCTGAAGTTTGGAAGAGTTCAAAGGTCTCAGCAAAACCTCAAAGAGCTCCCTGTAGGTGGAGGAGGAGGTGGGGTTGGTGGATGGGTCAACCAAACATCAGACTGTAACGTTCGTGTTTCTTCATTTCCTTTATGTTTTAATATCACTTCAATCTTCAGCCTTTACAAAACAAAAAGCTGCTCTTAGTTTCTATTTCAGGTTACACACCTGAGTGACCTTTGAGTGAGGTCAAAGGTCACTCATCATAGTGACCAAATGAATATACCCAAGAGCAGAGAGAGGAAGAGAGAGACTCTAAAGAAGGAAAGGATTTTTTTTAAACAGAGTCGAGAAGTCGAGCAAAGCAAAACATTAGATCAGATCAAATTTTAATGAGTCCTGTGGCAGAGCGGCTGTGTACGGGTAACCACGCCGCTCTGCTCGCAGCTCCATGTTCGTTCACCCCGAGCCGTGTCCAAACACACACACAGATTAGGATGTTTAACAGCTGGAGTCGGTGTGTCTGAGAAGACTCTGACACGGCTGTTGACCTTCTGGAACATTTAATTTGGGAAAACAGGATGGAGAGAGTGCCAGGAACTCGTTCCCCCGAGCAGATGATTTCAGGGAAACGATGATTCCCTCCAGCTCGGAGGTGTTTACCAATAAGACTTCTGTTTAAACCCAGATGTTTCCCACAACGCTGTGAGTCGTCGTCCTTTTTGTCTCATGCGAAGAGCACAGAGATCACAAAGCTGCTGAGTTTATTCCTCCAGAGCTGCAGATTTTCCCCTCTTTGACTTTTTCTAAACCTCCAGACTCTCAGTGCACACTGGGACAGACTCCAAGTCCTCCGTCTCAGACTGCAGTGGGTATCTGCAGTCCTCCCTTTGACATGGAGGTCCTCTGTGAGGTGCAGCAGGTGGAGGACTGGCTTTAGAGTGAGGGTTGCTGTCGCAAACTAAAACGGTCGAGTCAGAGGAGTGGAATATTTTTGTATCAAACACAAACCAACACAGTGACATTACCAACACTAAAAATGTAAACTAGCCAACTGAAGACGGTTTGATTCAGGTCCGGCTGTATCTATTTTTTTTTTTCTTCTTTTTCTTTTTTTCTTTTTTTTCTTTTTTATATATTTTTTTCCTCTCTTCCCTCTAGCTTTGCCTCTCTCACATGCCATAAATGTCTGTTGAAATACATCTCTTAAGTTTATTAGATTAATGATTTTCTGTGAGAAACACAAGTTTTTCTTCTTCAGGCTCAATCTGCCTACCATAGCAACAAAACAACAGACCACCCTTAATGCTCCCATTTCTAGAAAGGAAGTACTAAACGCTGTAAAAACTTTAAAGAACGGAAAAACCCCAGGACCTGATGTTTTAGTAGGGAATTTTATATTTTATTTTATTTATATTAATTTAGTAAGCTGTTAATACCCATTACTTAATATGTTTAATTATTCGTTATTGCATAATAGATTACCTCAGACTTTAAGGGAAGCTAATATCTCTTATTTTGAAGAAGGGGAAGTGTGCAAAGTCTTGTTCACCTTATAGACCGATAGCTCTTCTAAATGTGGACCGGAAGATACTTTCTAAAATATTAGCTACCCGACTCGAAATTATCCTGCCTGTAATTATTAAAGAAGATCAAACAGGCTTTATAAAAGGCCATAATTCCTGTAATAATGTCAGGCGCCTTCTCAATCTAATTAAGCTGCTCAGCAAAGGAACATGGGTGGTTTGGTGCTTTCTCTGGATGCTGAAAAAGCTTTTGACCGGATAGAATGGACTTAGTTATTTTACACTTTAAATAAATTCAGTCTTGGTGATAATTTCATTAAGTGGGTAAAAATTTTGTATGATAATCCTCAGGTGTCCATTTTGTCTTTTTTTTTTTTTTTTTTTGCCTGTCCCGTTTGGCTCTTTTGCCATCAGAATTATTGTCTAAAGGCAAAGAAAGATGCCCAACGCCCATTTTGTCTAATGGACTGAAATCAGATAGTTTCCCATTGTTTAGAGGAACGAGGCAAGGCTGCCCACTGTCACCTCTTTTGTTTGCTATTGCCATTGCCATCGAACCGTTAGCCAAGGCGATAAGGACAGCACCTAATGTATGGGGCCTGCGAATCGATTATGAGCATAAGATCAGTTTATATGCAGATGATGTTTTAATATTTATTTCTGATCCAGGGACATCAATACTGGTTTTACTTAAGGCTATGCCAATTGGGAGCCCTAATTCAGTGCCAACTGGACTGTTTTCTTTCCCCTTCAAGCGGTCCACCACAGGTTTTGTATACTTAGGGATATTTATAACTCCAAAATTTAAACAAATGTATAAAGCAAATTTTGTCCCTCTGTTCGAGAAAGTAAAGCAGGATTTGGAGAGATGGAACTACCTACCTGTTTCCTGGCTAGGACGTATAGCTTTGGTTAAGATTAATATTTTGCCTCGACTGTTATTATCCTGTTCAAAGGATTCCAGTTATATTTTGAAATAGGGTGATGAAGCATCTGAATGGCTGGCTAAGCTCTTTTATATGGAGCAAACGCAGACCAAAGCTTAAGATGGCTACAGTACAGATCAGATCAAATTTTAATGAGTCCTGTGGCAGAGCGGCTGTGTACGGGTAACCACGCCGCTCTGCTCGCAGCTCCATGTTCGTTCACCCCGAGCCGTGTCCAAACACACACACAGATTAGGATGTTTAACAGCTGGAGTCGGTGTGTCTGAGAAGACTGACACGGCTGTTGACCTTCTGGAACATTTAATTTGGGAAAACAGGATGGAGAGAGTGCCAGGAACTCGTTCCCCCGAGCAGATGATTTCAGGGAAACGATGATTCCCTCCAGCTCGGAGGTGTTTACCAATAAGACTTCTGTTTAAACCCAGATGTTTCCCACGACGCTGTGAGTCGTCGTCCTTTTTGTCTCATGCGAAGAGCACAGAGATCACAAAGCTGCTGAGTTTATTCCTCCAGAGCTGCAGATTTTCCCCTCTTTGACTTTTTCTAAACCTCCAGACTCTCAGTGCACACTGGGACAGACTCCAAGTCCTCCGTCTCAGACTGCAGTGGGTATCTGCAGTCCTCCCTTTGACATGGAGGTCCTCTGTGAGGTGCAGCAGGTGGAGGACTGGCTTTAGAGTGAGGGTTGCTGTCGCAAACTAAAACGGTCGAGTCAGAGGAGTGGAATATTTTTGTATCAAACACAAACCAACACAGTGACATTACCAACACTAAAAATGTAAACTAGCCAACTGAAGACGGTTTGATTCAGGTCCGGCTGTATCTATTTTTTTTTTTCTTCTTTTTCTTTTTTTCTTTTTTTTCTTTTTTATATATTTTTTTCCTCTCTTCCCTCTAGCTTTGCCTCTCTCACATGCCATAAATGTCTGTTGAAATACATCTCTTAAGTTTATTAGATTAATGATTTTCTGTGAGAAACACAAGTTTTTCTTCTTCAGGCTCAATCTGCCTACCATAGCAACAAAACAACAGACCACCCTTAATGCTCCCATTTCTAGAAAGGAAGTACTAAACGCTGTAAAAACTTTAAAGAACGGAAAAACCCCAGGACCTGATGTTTTAGTAGGGAATTTTATATTTTATTTTATTTATATTAATTTAGTAAGCTGTTAATACCCATTACTTAATATGTTTAATTATTCGTTATTGCATAATAGATTACCTCAGACTTTAAGGGAAGCTAATATCTCTTATTTTGAAGAAGGGGAAGTGTGCAAAGTCTTGTTCACCTTATAGACCGATAGCTCTTCTAAATGTGGACCGGAAGATACTTTCTAAAATATTAGCTACCCGACTCGAAATTATCCTGCCTGTAATTATTAAAGAAGATCAAACAGGCTTTATAAAAGGCCATAATTCCTGTAATAATGTCAGGCGCCTTCTCAATCTAATTAAGCTGCTCAGCAAAGGAACATGGGTGGTTTGGTGCTTTCTCTGGATGCTGAAAAAGCTTTTGACCGGATAGAATGGACTTAGTTATTTTACACTTTAAATAAATTCAGTCTTGGTGATAATTTCATTAAGTGGGTAAAAATTTTGTATGATAATCCTCAGGTGTCCATTTTGTCTTTTTTTTTTTTTTTTTTTGCCTGTCCCGTTTGGCTCTTTTGCCATCAGAATTATTGTCTAAAGGCAAAGAAAGATGCCCAACGCCCATTTTGTCTAATGGACTGAAATCAGATAGTTTCCCATTGTTTAGAGGAACGAGGCAAGGCTGCCCACTGTCACCTCTTTTGTTTGCTATTGCCATTGCCATCGAACCGTTAGCCAAGGCGATAAGGACAGCACCTAATGTATGGGGCCTGCGAATCGATTATGAGCATAAGATCAGTTTATATGCAGATGATGTTTTAATATTTATTTCTGATCCAGGGACATCAATACTGGTTTTACTTAAGGCTATGCCAATTGGGAGCCCTAATTCAGTGCCAACTGGACTGTTTTCTTTCCCCTTCAAGCGGTCCACCACAGGTTTTGTATACTTAGGGATATTTATAACTCCAAAATTTAAACAAATGTATAAAGCAAATTTTGTCCCTCTGTTCGAGAAAGTAAAGCAGGATTTGGAGAGATGGAACTACCTACCTGTTTCCTGGCTAGGACGTATAGCTTTGGTTAAGATTAATATTTTGCCTCGACTGTTATTATCCTGTTCAAAGGATTCCAGTTATATTTTGAAATAGGGTGATGAAGCATCTGAATGGCTGGCTAAGCTCTTTTATATGGAGCAAACGCAGACCAAAGCTTAAGATGGCTACAGTACAGATCAGATCAAATTTTAATGAGTCCTGTGGCAGAGCGGCTGTGTACGGGTAACCACGCCGCTCTGCTCGCAGCTCCATGTTCGTTCACCCCGAGCCGTGTCCAAACACACACACAGATTAGGATGTTTAACAGCTGGAGTCGGTGTGTCTGAGAAGACTGACACGGCTGTTGACCTTCTGGAACATTTAATTTGGGAAAACAGGATGGAGAGAGTGCCAGGAACTCGTTCCCCCGAGCAGATGATTTCAGGGAAACGATGATTCCCTCCAGCTCGGAGGTGTTTACCAATAAGACTTCTGTTTAAACCCAGATGTTTCCCACGACGCTGTGAGTCGTCGTCCTTTTTGTCTCATGCGAAGAGCACAGAGATCACAAAGCTGCTGAGTTTATTCCTCCAGAGCTGCAGATTTTCCCCTCTTTGACTTTTTCTAAACCTCCAGACTCTCAGTGCACACTGGGACAGACTCCAAGTCCTCCGTCTCAGACTGCAGTGGGTATCTGCAGTCCTCCCTTTGACATGGAGGTCCTCTGTGAGGTGCAGCAGGTGGAGGACTGGCTTTAGAGTGAGGGTTGCTGTCGCAAACTAAAACGGTCGAGTCAGAGGAGTGGAATATTTTTGTATCAAACACAAACCAACACAGTGACATTACCAACACTAAAAATGTAAACTAGCCAACTGAAGACGGTTTGATTCAGGTCCGGCTGTATCTATTTTTTTTTTTCTTCTTTTTCTTTTTTTCTTTTTTTTCTTTTTTATATATTTTTTTCCTCTCTTCCCTCTAGCTTTGCCTCTCTCACATGCCATAAATGTCTGTTGAAATACATCTCTTAAGTTTATTAGATTAATGATTTTCTGTGAGAAACACAAGTTTTTCTTCTTCAGGCTCAATCTGCCTACCATAGCAACAAAACAACAGACCACCCTTAATGCTCCCATTTCTAGAAAGGAAGTACTAAACGCTGTAAAAACTTTAAAGAACGGAAAAACCCCAGGACCTGATGTTTTAGTAGGGAATTTTATATTTTATTTTATTTATATTAATTTAGTAAGCTGTTAATACCCATTACTTAATATGTTTAATTATTCGTTATTGCATAATAGATTACCTCAGACTTTAAGGGAAGCTAATATCTCTTATTTTGAAGAAGGGGAAGTGTGCAAAGTCTTGTTCACCTTATAGACCGATAGCTCTTCTAAATGTGGACCGGAAGATACTTTCTAAAATATTAGCTACCCGACTCGAAATTATCCTGCCTGTAATTATTAAAGAAGATCAAACAGGCTTTATAAAAGGCCATAATTCCTGTAATAATGTCAGGCGCCTTCTCAATCTAATTAAGCTGCTCAGCAAAGGAACATGGGTGGTTTGGTGCTTTCTCTGGATGCTGAAAAAGCTTTTGACCGGATAGAATGGACTTAGTTATTTTACACTTTAAATAAATTCAGTCTTGGTGATAATTTCATTAAGTGGGTAAAAATTTTGTATGATAATCCTCAGGTGTCCATTTTGTCTTTTTTTTTTTTTTTTTTTGCCTGTCCCGTTTGGCTCTTTTGCCATCAGAATTATTGTCTAAAGGCAAAGAAAGATGCCCAACGCCCATTTTGTCTAATGGACTGAAATCAGATAGTTTCCCATTGTTTAGAGGAACGAGGCAAGGCTGCCCACTGTCACCTCTTTTGTTTGCTATTGCCATTGCCATCGAACCGTTAGCCAAGGCGATAAGGACAGCACCTAATGTATGGGGCCTGCGAATCGATTATGAGCATAAGATCAGTTTATATGCAGATGATGTTTTAATATTTATTTCTGATCCAGGGACATCAATACTGGTTTTACTTAAGGCTATGCCAATTGGGAGCCCTAATTCAGTGCCAACTGGACTGTTTTCTTTCCCCTTCAAGCGGTCCACCACAGGTTTTGTATACTTAGGGATATTTATAACTCCAAAATTTAAACAAATGTATAAAGCAAATTTTGTCCCTCTGTTCGAGAAAGTAAAGCAGGATTTGGAGAGATGGAACTACCTACCTGTTTCCTGGCTAGGACGTATAGCTTTGGTTAAGATTAATATTTTGCCTCGACTGTTATTATCCTGTTCAAAGGATTCCAGTTATATTTTGAAATAGGGTGATGAAGCATCTGAATGGCTGGCTAAGCTCTTTTATATGGAGCAAACGCAGACCAAAGCTTAAGATGGCTACAGTACAGATCAGATCAAATTTTAATGAGTCCTGTGGCAGAGCGGCTGTGTACGGGTAACCACGCCGCTCTGCTCGCAGCTCCATGTTCGTTCACCCCGAGCCGTGTCCAAACACACACACAGATTAGGATGTTTAACAGCTGGAGTCGGTGTGTCTGAGAAGACTGACACGGCTGTTGACCTTCTGGAACATTTAATTTGGGAAAACAGGATGGAGAGAGTGCCAGGAACTCGTTCCCCCGAGCAGATGATTTCAGGGAAACGATGATTCCCTCCAGCTCGGAGGTGTTTACCAATAAGACTTCTGTTTAAACCCAGATGTTTCCCACGACGCTGTGAGTCGTCGTCCTTTTTGTCTCATGCGAAGAGCACAGAGATCACAAAGCTGCTGAGTTTATTCCTCCAGAGCTGCAGATTTTCCCCTCTTTGACTTTTTCTAAACCTCCAGACTCTCAGTGCACACTGGGACAGACTCCAAGTCCTCCGTCTCAGACTGCAGTGGGTATCTGCAGTCCTCCCTTTGACATGGAGGTCCTCTGTGAGGTGCAGCAGGTGGAGGACTGGCTTTAGAGTGAGGGTTGCTGTCGCAAACTAAAACGGTCGAGAGTGTGCCTGAAGGATCCATCCACCCACTAACGTCCTGTCACTCATCGAGCCAAAATCGGGATCAGTCGAAACGACCCTCCACCCACAGGAGGAGCAGATTGATGAGGGTCAGGCGGAGGTTTGGTGGACCTGCTGAGACGCCCGATTCACAAATGTGCTTGTCACAAACAATCTCTGATTTCCTGACGTACTCAAGCTTTCATTACTTTCACATGCAGAGGCCTGTGATGTCCACGTGCGATCAAGAGACTTGGACAAACTCTTTAGCCGAGTCCCAGCAGAGGGAGGCGTGTATTCAAACACCCTTTTTCCAAATTCAGCACAGGCTTCAGAAGAAGGAACACGTACTGAAACAACAAAAATAACTTCCCACACGTCTTTTTCTGAGCAAGGCTTAAGGTTCAGACCAAGATTAGTCTTTTAAAGATGAGCACATGAGTGGCTGAGTCAAAGGCGAGCGTCCAATCTGTGTGCGGCGGTGGGTAAAAACCGTTTCCACACTCCGCTGTTTCTTTAATAAATGAACAAATAAAGTATCCAACAAGAGAAATGTGACAAATTACTGTTGCAGATAAAATGTGTGGCGATGGAGGAAGTGAAACATGATTCATCATGTGTGAAAGTTGCTGAGAAATTCCCTTGTTTGGCTGCCAGTAAGTTGTTCTGACTAACCAGCATCGGGCTGCAGCCAACGGTGAAGCTGTGATGTGACTTCTGAAGCTGCCAGCTGAAGAAAGGTGGCAAGAGAGACGGCGCCAAGGACGCGCTGCGGCGCTCCGTCCAAACACGACAAGAAAGGGAAAAAAGTCCAACGCGCGTCAGAAAGACGGAGAAAAGAAGTCTGGATGTGACAAAAAACGAAGACAGCGGGAAACACGGCGCCTCAGACAAACCCGACGGGCGCCGAGGTTACAGTGTCACGTGAACACGCACGCGCAGGCGCACGTGATGAAACGGACGTCAGTCAGACGTGAAGTTCAGCGCCGTGCGAGTGACACGAAGACGTAAAGCGACACACAAACGCACACAGAGGCGTTCTCCAGCAGCGGATTTAGTGCAGAGGGATTCATTCAGCCTGTAAAAAGTGACGCCGTGATGGAGAGAGGCGGTAAATTACACACTGCAGAGGGAGAGAGGAGCAGGGAGAGGCCTGCAGGCACAGAGACGTACTGTACCTGACATAAATTCATCCAGCAAACGTCCATCCGAGGCAGGACGCTCTGGGACCTCAGCTAAACCGAGGCTGCGCTTAAAGGTGAGAGAAATTCAACTTCTGCAGACGGCAGAGTGATCAGCAGCCAATCAAATCACCATTTGAGAATATCCTGAAAGAGCGAGGCAATGAAGTTCAACACTGAGGAGAATGAAAGGCTGTTTAGGAAAGTTACAGGCGAATAGCATCCATCCATTTTCTGCTGCAGCCGCCTCCTCCAGAAGAAGGAGGCCCTGATGCTGCAGGGCCTCCTCCTGGTAGGACATGCCTCACCTAGGAGGCCTTCTAATCAAATACCCAAACCATCTAACTGCCTCCTTTTGATGTGGAGGAGTAGTGGCTCTATTTTGAGCTCCTCTGAAAAGATGGAGCTCCTCATCCAGTCCAAGGCGGAGCCCAGACTCCCTTCAGAGGAAACTAATTTCTGCTACTTTGGTCTGATTTGGTTTGATCTCATTGTTATGGTCACTACACAGAGCTGGAGGTGAGCATAGGAACGTAGCTGTAGAGGTTAATCTACAGCAGCATCACTGCCGTTCCCATTCACAGGCTAATGCTAACTGCTAATGCAACCAGCTGGCCAAGCGTTCATTTGAATCCTGTTTAATCCAAACCCTGCTGCATATACAGGAGCCTGAGTGATCACTTTAGTTTTTATTATTCCTGTGCAGAAACCAAAGATGGAGAAAGAGACAGCAGTCAAAGTCAGAGGAGTGGAATATTTTTGTATCAAACACAAACCAACACAGTGACATTACCAACACTAAAAATGTAAATTAGCCAACTGAAGACGGTTTGATTCAGGTCCGGCTGTATCTAAATAAAACTATAAGTATATGTTGTACACGTCTGAGGACAGCTTGCATGTAAACAGGTGCTTACACTCAGGGACCTTTTGACGTCTGGCACGTCCCCGAATTCATTTATCTATTTGTTTCTGTACGAGTCTGTGTGTGCGTCCGTACTGTGTGTGTCAACGTTAATGAGAGGACGAAGGTTATTTTTAAAGGTTAAACTTCACAGTGACAGCCTGATGGTGGTAGCCGTAGGCGGGAGGGCTCCGGGGCAATGATGGCGTCTTTCCCAATTATTGACCTGTTTTGTTTCCTCTGCAGGAAATGAACAGAAGTCATGTGATGTCCTCTGAAGTGATGGAAACCCGACGGCGTGTGAATGAGCAGGTGGCTTCTCTCTCGCCGCCTCTGCAGGAGCATCAGTGTCACTCGCCCCCTCCCATCAGAGGGAGTCCCTCTCTGGCACTGTGACCACTTCCTGCGGCTCACGTCTGTCTTCCTGTTCACGACACACACAACTCACTCGTCAGCACAGACAGTTACACAACCTGGGACGCCCCCCTCTCGCCGTTATTCTCCCTGAATGAAATGCAGAGTGGTGATGGTTTAACGCAGTAAAAATACACATCGATTAACATCTTTTATGAGCCGTAGAGGAGCATTAAACTCACTTCTATCCTTATAATGACAGATTTTTAAAGATGTTACCCTGTGATGCATGACTACATGATTTTTTTTTTATGTCTACAGTAAATTATGCACCCAATAATGGACTAAGTATATCATTTTTATCTTACTTTGTAGAGACTAAACCTTCTAGGCTAGTCTACTGCCATGATAAACGTGCACTTTAACATTTTCTTCATGTATTACTAACTATTTTAATGCAATAAGATCTTCCCCGAATCTCTCTGCTGCCTCCAACAGCCTGTGGAGTCTTTTCTGTACGATGCACAATAAATTTGAGTGAAGGGTTAGATACTCGTACCCACTCAGAACACCTCTATTTCCCTTTTTAGCTCCAACAGTTAGCAACACTAGCTAGTATTAGCTTAGAAATAGAGTTGACTAATCACAAATGTCACGAAATGACACACAAGAGGACAAAAGGCCGTCTTTATTGCGCCTGATGTTAGCTAACATCAGATTAGCTAACATCAGGCACCGCAGCTAAGTTAAAGCTAGCCGGCAAACTCGGATACAATTGGCTAGCTACTTTAAGCAGCTAAACTGATCCATGACACATATTTCAACTAAACTACACAAGATTTTAGACATCAGTGGCAGAAAGCAAAGATGTGTAAGTAACACTTGCTTTCCAAAGTAACAGCCAACATGGTGGCAGTTAGCCAGCTAGCTGTAAATTAGCTATGCAGCATCTATCTGACACTGATGGAACTTTACATCCAAGTCAGCTTTGCTATTACTGCACTAACACTGAGGTATACACCACACTCACCACTTCAGCAGGTATCAGGTGTTCAGCTGCTTGCTAACACAAATATCTAATCAGCTAATCACATGGCACCAACTCAGGAGTTGCTAAAGTTTAAATATCAGAATGGAAAGAAATGGGATTTCAGTTACTTTGAACGTTGTATGGTTGTTGATCCCAGATGAGCTCGACAGAGTACTGCAGGGATTTACGGACACAACCGTCTCTAGGGTTTACAGAGGATCGTTCAACGCCTTTCTGCTAAAAACAGGGAACTGAGGTTACAATTCACACAGCTCACCAAACGCCGCCCGGCTTGATGAGTTTTTGCTGCGACATTCAGATAGTAAACCTGGTTTTAAAACATGATGATGAGCTCACGGCACTCAAATGGCCTCCAAATTCACCAGACCTCAGGAACCTTTGGGCTGTGGTGCAGCAGGATTCATATCACAAATGCAGCAAACAAATGTGCATCAGCTCTGTGAGGCTGTTGTGCCAACATGGACCCAAATCCCTGAGGAGCGTTTCCAGCTCCTCACTGAATGGCATGAATAATTAATGCAGCTCTGACATACAGTTCATACGATAGAGCGAGACTTCAGGACAGTGTGGCGCGACTCACTGCTCAGGTTCGTGCTTCCTGAACACAATGTGTGTGTGTTCTTTAGCAATAATAGGTTGTAAGCTTTATGGATCATGTATCTGTAGCAAGTTTCAAATCTTCTCAAGTTAATTATCACAGAAACGCAGTGAAACCTGGATCTGCCCGAGGGAAACGAGCCTGCCCAAACTCTGATGGATGGTTGAGAAAACGCTCGTGAATCATTTCAGATTTGTAGCATCCTGTCGAGTTTAATCCACCTTCCTTCGTTTCACTCTGACTTCCAGCTTCACACTGTTGTGTTTACATTTGATCTGTCCTCGTATCGGCTTAATAAATCCCCCGCGAGGCGCTCTGAGTCATGCTGACCTGTACGAATGTGTTATACTAATAAAGTTTGACTGATTGATAAAGTTTTTCATGTGCGCGTGGTTCTGCTGCTGCTGAGGAACGTCGGTTATTTCATGACCTGCGGTGTGAAGGAGGACAGTTATCTGCCTGACACGCTGTATATATGCAGCCATAAAGCAGCGCGACTGCAGCATCTATGCATCAGAGTGTGTGTGTGTGTGTGTGTGTGTGTGTGTGTGTGTGTGTGTGTGTGTGTGTGTCATGATAAGTGTGCCTGTGGGGCGGCCGGGCTGCAGCAGGATTTACAGGCGCTGTAGTCGATACAGCAACGTTTATTTAAAACAGCACGTCCCGGAACGACCCCGCATCCATCTTCACTCCTCCTCCTCCTCCCCAAGCTTCTCTTTAACCCCCCTACACTGTCACCTCGTCCTCCTCCTCCTCCATCTTTGTTGCATCTGTTGAAGCAGCACCCCACACACAGTGCTCACAAAGGCTAAAGGTTCGCTTGATTTATAGACGCTAGAGCAGAAGTGAGCTGTCAGGAGAGGCTAACAAGAAAAACAAAATAAAACTGATGGTCTGGGAAGTAAAATGTGCCACCAAACTGCTTTGTTTTAAACTGAAATAAACAACAAACCGCTGCTCACGCCGCAGAGTGTGGAAACAAGGACGTAGCCACCGTGCAAATATTAGCAAACGCTCTCCTTAAAAGCTTTCAGCTTGATTTCAACACCATCGTAGCTTTTTGAAGGTCCCACGTATGAGGCTGCGGTAGAGTTCTTATCATAGATTTAGCATCACGGTTGTATTTAAAACACAGCCTATAGCCACTGTGACGTCAGCAAGGAGCAGACGGCCGAGTTGATTAAACTCCACCGAGACAGCGGTGACGCTAATCAGAAAGATAGACCGTCACATTTCACCGCTGTTTACTTCCGGCCGACCCGACCTTCTGAGGACCCGCCCACGTAGACCGCGAAGGCCGGGTCCTCAGGAGGATGCAGCCCATGAATTTGGACACGATTAAAACTCTGGAACAAACGGGAAGCATTCCAGTCTTTCCTTTATTAATCTATAAAAATAAATAAACATACAATAAATACACGATGACGTCTGGTTTGCTGTTAGTCAAATTTAGGTTACTTGTGTTGGTTTGGTACTGATAGTTTTTAAAAGCATTAGCTAACTCATTGGCTAATGCTAACTGAATATCCAGACAATGTGATTGGTCAGTTGCAGCACTGACCCTGGACAACACTACAATGATGGTGTAGGAAAAACGCCAACACATCGGATCACGGCCATAACGCTGCCATCACCATGTTACAGATGATGTGATACGCTTCATATCAGGAGCCGTTTGTCACTTTGCACTGTGAGACTGTCACTACTGCACAGTACTGCAGCTCAGCGTCCATCATCCTGTTTGTTCTTCCTCTCCTGCAGTCTGCGGTCGTCTCTGCTCACACAGACACTCTCTTCTCTGCAGCGACAGAAACTTTACTTTTATTCTGAGTCCAGTTAAACGAGGGGAGATGCTCGGGAGAAGCTGCCTTCACCACACTGAGTATGATGGAAGAAAAAGGAGAAAAAGTCTCCTCCAGCTTCCTGTTTCCCACCTGAACCAGTCACATGACTGAAACCAGCTTTGAAGAACAGACGTCCAGTTAAACCTGCGTCAGCTTTAATCATGGCTTTAAAAACCCCTTCCAGGAGCCTCCGGGTCACTGCGGCACTGCAGGAAACACCTGAAACACCTGAGCAGTGCCGGCTTCACGTGAGGGAGTTTGTGAATGAAACAGCAGCGGAGCTCGTAGACGAGCATTATTTATCCTCCCTGATTTATTTGTTTTCATTGTAATACTCCTTTTTTCCTTCTCATCGTTCATTAATATTACATGGAGGCTCTGTGCCGTCGGCAAACTCTTTGTCTTCATGGAAATCCAGTCCGGCAGCGGCAGCTCGGAGCTTCTTTATGAATGTAAGAGGCCGGTCGGTCGGTCAGTGCATCGATCGGTCGGAGCCGTCGCCGTCCTGAGGGACAGCGAGGGCCGATCCGAATCAATCATCCTCTGTTGTGGCAGCTCAAAGCTCGGTTTTTCTCCCCCGATCTGTCAGATTCAGCAAACAGCAGCTGGAATATGTGGAGCCGGCAAAACACAAAGATAACTGAAGTTCCCGTACAGCAGGCCGACGACCTTCACTGCCAGGGCCGGAAATATCTGCACGGAGTCAGAAGACCTGAAGCTTATGACAGCGACAGAGTCTATCCAGCTCACAGGCCACCACAGTCCAGAGGACGCCACAAACACCACCGTGAGCACGGATGAAGCCCATCGGGTGACCGGCGTCGCGCCGTCAGCCGGATGTGTTTATCAGCGTGTAGCTGCAGAGCCCTGCAGGACACCGAGTCCGACCTGTGCTGCTGCAGGTACGCCCAGCTGCACGAACTTTAGCAAGAAACTAAACTTTTAGCAAAATAAAGACAAAAATAATGCAGGTTGAGTTTAATTTGACTGAAGTCTGAGAGCAGATGGAGCTCATCAAACAAATCTCTCACATGAGGATTCATCCACGCTAGCCCCCGAGGTTCAGCTAGGTTTCTTTTCTTAATTTAGTGCTTGGGTGGCACATTTTTAAAGAACATATGTAAAGAACCGCGGCTGTTGCAGCTGTTGCAGCTGTTGCAGCATGCGCAGTGGTTAAATGTAAACAAACTCTTTTTATTATCCTACTTCTTAAAGTTCATGAATGCAACAAACACAAAGATGAGGCATTACTGTCAGGAGTATGCAAAGTAAAAAATGATCACCCACGATGCACTGCAGCGTCGCCACACGTGGAGGAACATGATTTACTGTCCTGGCGTGCTTTAGGCCTCAGACCTGGAGACTGGTCAACAGCCAGTATTGTTCCCTTACTGGTTTTGACTGGTTACTGGAGGTTGCTGGCAATCAGTGTCAAACTGATAGCTAAAGGCCCATTCAAGATCTACCTGGTAACCACTGGTTACTAGGGAAACACAGCTGTTCCGCAACCGCTACCTGCAACCATCAAAACCCTCTATTGGTTGCTAGGGGGTGCTCTTTGCCTTCAAAGTAAAAGCGGTGCCTTTTCAAATGTGTAGGTTATCGTAGAAATGCAACTTAAAGAGGCGCCATGTTCGGTGCTGTGGGCGTGGCTCGTTTAGCCATCAGACACACAACAGTGGCGGTACGGGCTACAGCGTCTCCATCTGCGCTCCCTGCCGCCATCATGGACCGACTGGGCGGTTCCAATGTTCTGAGCTAACAGACCAACATGAGGGGGCGCCCCTGCTGAACCCTCAGACTGGGAACTCTGGACCGCTGAATTCTCACTTCACGTCAAACATGATGTTAAATTATAGAGATTTCAATCAAGACAAAATCAGAATGATGATTATTTTGTGACCCAATCACGTGGCGTGGCTTTGGATCCCTGGGCGAGCCGAGTCCAAGACAAAACATCTCATCTCTCTGTGCCGCCCGCGCGAGCGGAGAAACCTGTACGGCTTAAATGTAATTGAGATGAAAGGTGTTTGTAATATTGACGCTTTCTGCCTCAGAACGTTCAATAATTCAGCGCCGACAGCAGCTCGCTTTAAAGTCGCTCTGATCGCTCAGGTTCTCACATTCACTGGTAAAAATAACTTTGGATGGAGCTTCACCTCTGACTGCAGGACGACCTGAAACACCGACCACCTGTGAGTGTGTGTGTGTGTGTGTGTGTGTGTGTGTGTGTGTGTGTGTGTGTGTGTGTGTGTGTGTGTGTGTGTGTGTGTGTGAGAGAGACAGGAAGTGTGTAGGCGTGAGAATCCTGGCTGCGATACAGTAAACATATGCTGAGGAGACACTGGAAAGATTGCAAATTGGAAATTGAAACTATGCTGCAAACACACACACACAGACACACACACACACACACAGACACAGACACACACACACACAGACACAGACACACACACACACACACACACAGGGAGGGGTTTTTAGCCAATTTCGGCGCTTTGCAATTCATATCTGCCGTGTTTGGGGATTTGATGGAGGCAGACGTTTAGCTGTCACCCACACACGGCGGCGTCCTCTGGGTGTGACGGCAGGCAGGAATCTGCTCGCTGATAATTACACAGTATTGGCACGACGCTGACACATTTCAGCAGCTTTATGAAAACACGCTGCGGCTGTAAATAGACAAAGTGTTTGTATGAAAATAAAATGCAAAACGAGCCGTGAAATTCTGAACGAGACAAATGGAAGACGGTTCATTTGGAGGCTGCAGATCCCCGACAGAGACGGTAATGTTTCATTTATTCTCATAAAACAGAAACACGTCGCAGATGAAGGTCTGATTTGCTCACATTTAATGTTGGCAGATAAACTCAGTCACTCAAAGCTTGTTGGAAGTCAGAATGAACGAAACGGCAACAATAAATAACATACAGAAATGAAAGAGTGACTTCCTAAAAAGGCTGTAGTTAACAGAATATATGATTAGAATAATTATGATTCCTGTTGTCACCCAGACCCTTTAAATAAAAAAAGTTTGGCCTTCTTTGCTGTTATTTAAAACCGGATGACAGGAGAGTGTGGAGAAGGATTATTACAGGATTTATTACATTTCTATTTTTTTAAGTTTAATTTCAATTTCTAAATTTTATTTTCCTCTTTTTTTATTTACATTTTTCCAATTTTATACTCAATTTCTAAACTTTTTACTTAAATGTTTACCTTTTTTTAAATTTAATTTTCACCTTTTTTGCATCCTATTTCTTATTTTTTTATTTTTTTACATGGAAATGTTGCATTTTATTTCCTTTTGTTTTCCTTCTGGATTTATTCCTGTAGGCACCAACTTCACGTGCCTACTTTGATTTGTAGTTTACTGTTGATATTGCTGATTAGCGATCTTTGGTCCTCTGTCTTTCATGCACCAAAGCTGCATTATTAGCATTAGCTGACTCATAAAGCTGCTCTCCGTGTTGGAGCTGACTATGATCCACCCAGGAAAGTGTTTCATGATTTAGCAGTGGGATCATTTCCTTCTGGTCCTCCTTTCACAACCAGAGGAGTCGCCCCCTGCTGGCCACTAAAAAAGTGCAGACTTAAGGCACCCACACTGGCTTAACTATGTCCATTATTTCCATGGAGTCAGTGGTGGAAGCCGCTCGCTGAGCCTGGTTCTGTTGCAGGTTTCTTCCAGTTAAAGCAGACGTCTTCCTCCTCAGCGTTTGCAGAGGCTGCCCTGACTGCATTGTTGGGTTTTACCTTAGAATAAAGCAGCTGCAGGTGACTGCTGTGAGCCACACTCTGAATGTGTTTAGGGACCGAGTCACTGCTGGAGCCTCTAGTGGACATTAGAGGAAGTGCAGTTTTTGACCCTTATTCCTTGCCTTGAATGTCGTCTTCAGACCCACAGTCAGACTTTAAGACTCACGGTTCCTCCTGAACAGCAGAACGTTCCTGAGAACGGCTCAGATCACAGAGGATAACGCAGAGCGCCCAATGAAATCGAAAGCTTGTTTTTTATCCACCTGTCTGCAGATAAACTCTGACTCTCTGGTTCTGGAGAGCCAGCTTATGGCGTGATCCTTTAAAACCGAGTCGGGATCTTCTTTATGCACAGCGGCTGTTCTTCACTGGAAACTGCCACGTCTGTAGAAACCAGAGCGGCGGAGGAAGCGTGCGAAGTCGGCGGCTGGCAGGTGCGAGCCGTGTTGAGAGGTAATTGGCGGCAGAGCGAGGATGAAAGGCTGATCAGGTGACGTGCAGGTCGACCTGACTGACAGCACAATCCTCCACGTGCAGGCGTGCTCTGCCTCGACAAATGTGACCGAATCTCAGGAGGAAGTAGAGCGTGTGATCCGTTCTGTGATCTATCAGGTCAAACGTAAGACTGTAGTTCAACAAAGACAGATCAGGAAGGCAGTAACGAGGGAGGGGGGCTGCTCTCCGGGGGGGCTGATCACTGTAGGACACATGAGCACAAACCACACGTCTGGTTTTCACTCTCACTGATAACTCATTAACCCTTTAAAGACCATCACAGACCCAAGTCCACCAGAGTTTATCTTCATATTTTTACCTGCTGCAGTGACGTTTTTGAGCATTTCAACTTGCTGTACATCAACACAACCGTTAAATTCACATTTTCATAATATGTATGCATTAAGTCCAGAGTAACCACAGGAACATCCCTACTGAGGTGCGTCCCTCAAAACTGTCAATGCAAAGAAGTTCGAAAGTCCAACCACAGGAGGTTTATTTCGAGTGTCGTCATAGTTTCATTTTTGAGAAATTTATAAACTGCAGGAAAAACAAAAATATTATTCTGCACAATTTGCAAAATAAAACAGTGTCAAAATAAAGTATTTCCAACAAAGTCAAACACACCAGCAAACATTTGAAAGGCTCTGCAGGGAAAAAGAACTACACTTCCCATGAAGAATGACATCACTTCCGGTTTTCACAGGTAATAGTGGAAATGCGATTGTTCGTACTGACGTTTTTCCACCATAGAAAGTGCTGTGAACAGCTGATCAGATCTGAATGCATGTAAGCTCTGGTTTCATGTGTAAAAACTATATTGCACTAGCTCATGTGGGGATTTAAAATTAGTTACACAATCGGGAGCGTGCCTTTAAAAAATGGGCTTTGAAAGGTTTTAAATAAATGAAGCTCTAATGTTTCAGTTCAGTGTAGAAGAAACTTTAACAATAACAGTTTCAACCTGACGCACCTGAACACCGAGTCACGCTGCCTCCATAAAAAAGAAAAACAAAGATTTATGACTAATTAAAAAAGACAAATTAAGAGTCAGAAGTTTCACTGTTATCTTGCACTTTTGAATTTTTATTACATTTTAACTTTGTCTAATTTTTTACAATTTTTTATCTTGTTACTTGCTCTTCAGTGAAAAATGACTTTGATGTTCTGACTTTGTATCAAAAGGGAGACAATTAGAATTTCAAGAGTATGATTTTTTTCATCTTTTCTTATGTAATGTCAGCTTTTTATTTCAAAATTAAGAGTTTTCTTTAGTCACCAGAACGTGGTTTATGTCGCAGTTAAGATATTTCAAAATAAGATTTGATGCTGGCTTTCTCTCCAATGAGTTTTATGTTGGAGTGTTGACTTATTTACTTAAACTGATGATGATGATGATGATGATGATCTCACAATGTCAGATTTTTTCTTACGTGACTTTTCGTTTAGTAATTTTGTTTCAACAGTTTAACTTTTTAATCTCAGAAGTAGACTTTCGATGTCATGCCAGGTCAGATGTTTTATTCTGTAATTTAGACTTATTGTGTCAAAGCATGGCATTTCCTGTTGCAGTGTTATATTTTATTTTGGAAATCCTCTAAATTTGATTTGGCATTAAATTTTTCACGTTCACTGTTTGGTTCGTAATTTCACCTGTGACACTGTGATTGTGGATAGACTGAAATCAGCTTCCACACTGATGGATCAAACAACAGCATCTATAACTCTGAGTGTGCTGTGTGGTGATCATGTTTATGTGTCTTGTGTTGCTCCTCACAGACACGCTGCTAATATGAAACATTATGAGGCTCTGGTAAAACAGCCGTCGTCAGCCTGCAGCCACGAAGAGACTGAGCACAGCAGCAGCAGCGTCACAGAGCCACTCGGGCTCTTTTATATTCTCCTGTAATCTCGTGTCAGGCCCTCAGAGAGCCTGACACACTTCGCTGCCTCCTTATTAGCGCCTGAATGTTTTATTTTCACAGTTTTACCAAGTGCTCGGATCAGGACGGAGCCGGCGCTCACTTTCAGAGACCCACGAGGCCTCGCAGGTCATAAAACATGGATTCAGATGAAGGGAAGCGAGCGAGTCCCGACGAGCGGTGCGAGGACAACAGCAGGAAAACGCAGACTCGTGTTTAGAATCTGCACAAAGCCGAGGACGAGCATCGTCCCGGTGTGTCAGAGGCCACGATGGGAGTCCAGGAAGCACTTCACATATTATATAACAAAGCGAGTGTGTGTGTGTGTGTGAGACTGTAAGGTCTGCTGGGCTCAGCAGGTTCAGGAAGGACTTTATTGAACAGATGGAGGACACACACACACACACACACACACACGCACACACACACACACACACACACACACACACACAGAGAGAGAGAGCAGGGAAGCTGTACACACAGACATGCCAGAGAAATCAATTTGACATCCTGGGTGATATTTGGAGAGAAAAGGATTATCTCTCTCTCTCACACACACACACACACACACACAGACACAGACACACGCACACGCACACACACACACACACACACACACACACACCTCTGTATCTCCCCTCACCTCACAAAAATTAGCCCAGCAGCTAATTTGTCCTCTCTGACAGCAGAACAAATGCTAACGCTCCCCATCGCTAATACAGTTAGCATACCAGGCCGGGTCATTACTCGAGTCGGAGCGACTGTGCCTGCTGCCTCGAGCTCACCACACGCTACTAACAGTGATGGTGGCAGAGGAGCTGGATGGCACCCGCACCAACACCTAAACTCCTGCTCAGAGGTATGTTGGCACAATATCTGCCAGCTGATACAGGAGGAGGCAAGGCAGCAAGGACAGGAAAGCAGAAAGGAAGGAAAGGGAAGGAAGGAAGCAAAGAAAAGGAAAGTGGAAAGGAAGCAAAAAAAAGGAAGCAAAGAAAAGGAAGCAAAGAAAAGGAAAGCAGAAAGGAAGCAAGGAAAAGGAAAGCAGAAAGGAAGCAAAGAAAAGGAAAGCAGAAAGGAAGGAAAGCGGAATGGAAGCAAAGAAAAGGAAAGCGGAATGGAAGCAAAGAAAGGGAAGCAAAGAAAAGGAAAGCGGAAAGGAAGCAAAGAAAGGGAAGCAAAGAAAGGGAAGCAAAGAAAAGGAAAGTGGAAAGGAAGCAAAGAAAAGGAAAGTGGAAAGGGAAGCAAAGAAAAGGAAGCAAAGAAAAGGAAAGCGGAATGGAAGCAAAGAAAGGGAAGCAAAGAAAAGGAAGCAAAGAAAAGGAAAGTGGAAAGGAAGCAAAGAAAAGGAAGCAAAGAAAAGGAAAGCGGAAAGGAAGCAAGAAAAAGGAAGCAAAAAAAAGGAAGCAAAGAAAAGGAAGCAAAGAAAAAGAAAGCGGAAAGGAAGCAAGAAAAAGGAAGCAAAGAAAAGGAAGCAAAGAAAAGGAAAGCAGAAAGGAAGCAAGAAAAAGGAAGCAAGAAAAAGGAAGCAAAAAAAAGGAAGCAAAGAAAAGGAAAGCGGAAAGGAAGCAAAGAAAAGGAAAGCGGAAAGGAAGCAAAGAAAAGGAAGTAAAGAAAAGGAAGCAAAGAAAAGGAAAGTGGAAAGGAAGCAAAGAAAAGCAAGCAAAGAAAAGCAAGCAAAGAAATGGAAGCAAAGAAAAGGAAAGCGGAAAGGAAGCAAAGAAAAGGAAGCAAAGAAAAGGAAAGCAGAAAGGAAGCAAGAAAAAGGAAGCAAAAAAAAGGAAGCAAAGAAAAGGAAGCAAAGAAAAGGAAAGCGGAAAGGAAGCAAAGAAAAGGAAGTAAAGAAAAGGAAGCAAAGAAAAGGAAAGTGGAAAGGAAGCAAAGAAAAGCAAGCAAAGAAAAGGAAGCAAAGAAAAGGAAAGTGGAAAGGAAGCAAAGAAAAGCAAGCAAAGAAAAGGAAAGTGGAAAGGAAGCAAGAAAAAGGAAGCAAGAAAAAGGAAGCAAAGAAAAGGAAGCAAAGAAAAGGAAAGCGGAAAGGAAGCAAAGAAAAGGAAGCAAAGAAAAGGAAAGCAGAAAGGAAGCAAGAAAAAGGAAGCAAGAAAAAGGAAGCAAAAAAAAAGGAAGCAAAGAAAAGGAAAGCAGAAAGGAAGCAAAGAAAAGGAAGCAAAGAAAAGGAAGCAAAGAAAAGGAAAGTGGAAAGGAAGCAAAGAAAGGGAAGCAAAGAAAAGGAAAGTGGAAAGGAAGCAAAGAAAAGGAAGCAAAGGAAAGGAAAGCGGAAAGGAAGCAAAGAAAAGGAAACAAAGAAAGGAAGCAAAGAAAAGGAAGCAAAGAAAAGGAAAGCAGAAAGGAAGCAAAGAAAAGGAAGCAAAGAAAAGGAAAGCGGAAAGGAAGCAAAGAAAAGGAAGCAAAGAAAAGGAAGCAAAGAAAGGAAGAAAAGAAAACTAATGGACGATTCAGGCTCCGGTTACCTTGGCAACCAGAGTCTGACTAGTCCATTAGCGACCAACTACGAGCTACAAAGCGATGCCTGACTCTTCCATTTCTTTAGGGCAGAGGTGGATGAGGAGGGCTGGATTTGTTCATTTGGCTCCACCTTCAGCTTCCTGTTGCTGTGTTTCCTTTCAGGAGCATCTGGGAGGAAACGCTTCGCTCACTTTTACTTCGAGTACTGATGCTCGACTGTTGGGTTTTTCTCTGTACCTATGAAGCGCCTTGAGGCGACTTTTGTTGTGATTTGGCGCTATATAAAGAAAATTGAATTGAATGCTGCACTGATGCTGCGCTGCAGCTGCCAACCAATTCCCAAATCCCTCCAATCTGATTCTCTCTGAGTCAAGTCATTTTCCTCCACATCCATAGTCTCCGCCCACTGGCGACCTGCAGCACGCTAACATCATTACATCAATGCACTCTGATGTTAGCGAGCAGCTCCACTAAAGCAGTTACAGACGTACACCTGGGGTATGACCCCATTTACAATCCCATCAACACCGGCATGGAAGAAGATTGGCCTTCTGGGTAATGTAAGTCAAAGTCAAAGTCAAAGTCAACTTTATTTGTCGATTCTGCCACATGTACAGGACATACGGAGAATAGAAATTGCGTTACTCTTCAATCCCTAGATAAATAGCAAATGAACATTTAAATATATTTAAATATAAAAGTGATTAAAAATGCAAGTAAAATAATTAAAAAGTAAAAATTTAAATAAATACAATTTTACATATAACAAGAAAGCTATATAATATACAATATAATGGGTAAGTGACATTGAGTGTAACCAGGCAGTGTAGTGCAAATAGGCAAATAGTGCAAATGGAGATTTAGTAGTTCAGATTCAGAGACTTGAATGATGGCGAGGTCTTCTGAGCTCGACGGAGCGATGGATGTGAGGGAGGATGGACACAGAGGAGTTTTAAAGAGGAAAACCAGCACAGAAACACACCTGCTGGTGAAGTGTGTGTGTTTGCAGTGTGAAAGGCAGCAGAAGGTGTCGTGAAATAACAGGATCAATCGTCATTTTCAGTCGACAGCTTTCCCATTAACTTCTGTTCTAACCGTTTTTAAGCATTCCCACTCTTTGAATGGAGGAAACACACTGATGTAGCAGAAATATGACGTTTGTGAGCATCAGTGGAAACTTTTCATCATCCTGCTGAAAATTCAGCCAAAATCCAACCAAAGCAGAGCAGGCTGGTATAGGGCTTTGGAGCGTGATGTCACGGGGGTGGGCGTGGAAAGGATTTTGGCCTGATCCGCCATTTTCGGGGTCAAAACAAAGCGCAAGCGAAAAAGGAGCGAAGGCACACACAACAGCCATGGTTCGTATTTGCTGTGTGTTCGGCTGCAATGTTCGATCACTCGACCGGCAAGAGAATAAGCTTGAAAAGGCTTTCTCTTTTCATTCTTTCCCAACCTGGAAGCAACATGAGGCAGCTCGTGTATCGATGTTACCAAACGAAGGCGTCCAGCCTGGATAGCAGCTGTGAGACGAGCTGACGTGCAGTTCTCTTCCATCTCCAAATATCTGTTGGTGCTCCTGACATTTTCATTCCGGTAAGTTCTAAACATGTTCATATCTTTATAGCCTATTAGTTTTATTTTCGATGCGCTCTGAGCTCATAGCAAATTAGAACAAACATCCTAATGAGTGATTTTGCAGAACTACCTTCTATTTATAGAGTTGCTAATTATTTGGCATTATTGCAGCAAACCAGACGATGAAATGGGTGAAACATCGTGACTGGGTTCCAGCGCTACACAAGGGACCTGCTTCAAACAAACCACCATGCCAATCAGATTACTTCTTCCATGTGAGGGTGAAGAGGTGACCCTCCTGGATAAGACAGTGCACAGTGTGATAATAAAACCAGGGAAAAATGAAACTTGCTCCTGTTAAATATTCTTAAGTCTTGTGCTGTTAAAATTGCTGTATTTTTTCAAAAGATACAGTAAATAAAGTCGTGTTAGTAGTGGGTGATATCATGTAAACACTCATGATTTTGTGTGAACATTTTGTCATTTGTAAACTATAAATGACATCATCATTGTAACAGATGTGATGATCTATAAGGTGGTTTTAATAAATAAATAAAAAAAGGGCAAAAATTAGTTTGTTTCTTTATTCAACTTTTGAACAGTGGGACTCAGTCAGTACATATTCAGTAAATGCAAATTATTTACATGGCAGTGCACTACAGGCATAAATCTAGACCCCTAGATAAAACATTATGGCATTATAGCAGTGACAACTCCTCCACAGTAGCAGGTGGGATTTTTCTTTTTTGAGGACGGCTCCTTTTACCTGTCACTACAGATGGTCTGTTTATGTTTTGATCAAGAGCCTTTTTTTGGGCAGCTGAAGAGGAGAAGTCTATCTTATGGCCAACCTCTGGCTGTATCTTGGTCACATTACCCAGCAAAACCCAGTATGCAGGTTCATCTGTAACAGTCCTTGTGCCACGATCAACACTGTTGCTTCTACTTTAAACAGAAGAGCAGCGACGTGGGTGCAGGTCTCTGCGACTCCGGCCTTACAGGTGCAGTGGGCGGCTTCAACCTTCCCTGTGATGCTCACAGTGACCCATGGCTGCAATGCTGGTTCATTCAGTCTTTGAGAGTGCAGGACCTGAAACACACACAGACAAAGTTCATTTAAAGACAAGAACTAATGAGCCAAGGGCGACATAAATGTGTTTTATCTACTTTATCATAAATGTAACAAAGTGTTTAGAAAGTTAGCACATACATGTCATTTTTCATTTCTTTATGTGTCCATCGCTGCAGGTTATATTCTAAATCTGTCTGATCTCTGTCAGAAACCTGCCTGCAGAAAATGAACCTAAAGTATGTAATGCAAGGATGTCATCACTGTAGAGATGGAGAAAGCATAAAGTGACAATTATGAATCACTTAATATGATAATGAGATTCTGCAGGTCATTAATCAATGTATTTTTAGTGACACAGGATACAAACATGGAAGCAAGATGTTTAATTAGGATTATTTATAATAAATATGAATAAATCATTGCAATTTCTTTAACCATAAAGAATAACAATCCTTCAGGACAGTGTCACATCAATGCACTGAACTCACTATGTTATCCCTCTAACAGCCTCCACATGTTCTCACTGTAATTTCCCCTCATAAATGAATTTATGCTGCACTAATCTGAATGTTTGCAGGGAAATCAAACGCATTTTACTCGCAGTACTCGAGCTGACTTACCTTTGCTTGAATGACGACTTGTACACGCTGCCTCCACAGATAAGATACAAAAATATGTCAGGCTACGTCAATAGCGGTTGGTCTTCAGGGTTTCTACTCCACGGCCGTATTTCATACGGGTCCACATTTCCAATGCACGCTATTTTCTGCAAGTACCGCTGCTTCGCCTCTGGACGCAATCAGTCTTTATACAGTCCATTCTCTTTTGAGCTGCTTTTAAGCATCTTTCTTCTAGTCGTCGTTCCAACACAGTGTGTTTGTTTTGATTCGTAGACCCCGAAAATGGCGCCGCGCTCCCACAATGCATTGCGGCGTGACGTCAACTCCAAAGCCCTATAAATGACTGAAAGAGGAAACGCCCACATCTGGAGCAACTTCTCCATCAGACATCAAACTGTTTCATTTCTATGATATTTCCTGCCTTTAACTTCCCTCAGTTTGATTCTTTAGCTGGAAATGATGACAACACCACCATATGACCATGCAGTGCACCTCAGTTACATCCTCCACCACGGACGGTTATAAAACACTTCAGAGCCCACAACCTGCTCAAGATATTACAGTGACCACTTCAAATCATCCTGCTGTCAGCTGACAGGAAAACTCAGCCTCTACATAATCCAGAGCATCCTGGACGAGCCCCCAATTTATGCAAAGACTCAACTCATGAGTTCAAGGACTGAATGTTTTTAGAAAGACGAGTTTGGTTTCATAATGTCAAGAAGTAGGGAAAGAGAAGGAAAAAAGCACGAATTAAAGAAAGCAGAGAATAGAAGTAGAACTTTAACGTTAGAAATTAAATAGAAACCAAAAAGAAAAGGAAAAGCAACAGAGACAGGAAAGGCAAACAAAGAAAAGGAAAAGTGATGCTAATGAGAAGAAATAGGAAAAAAGAAACAGCTGGGACAGCATTATGAGCAGCGCGATTCCCTCTAAAGCCAAAACGAACATGCCAGTGTTTCCCATCAGGTGTGTCAAATTTGCAATAATTCCCCCCAAAGAGGTGGCAGTGTCAGGTATCGTGGTAGCTACGCCCACCTTTAATATCTGTACCTGTTATGTTTGACCTCACACACTGTGACCCTGGTGGTGCTCACAGCCGGCATAGATACAAGCTTTGACCACCTCCTGAGAGCAGATCCAGAGCCGCTGCTTCACACGTCCATGAACGAGCTGCACACGCGCTAATTCTAATGCGAAGCCACGGAAACAGCCGTTAGCAGTTAATCACCTTGGCTGCAGCTCTCTGATGTCCAAGTTTTTACCCGCTCAGGTTTTACTGTTTTATTATTCAAATTAAGCACTAATGAATTCAGAGGCGGGCAGTAAAACATAATGCACTGCTGGGCCGCTTTTTGTTTTATCCCTTTATTTCTGATTACAGCTGAAGCTTATCTGAGATCACAGCAGAGTTACCTGTCGGGAAGCTTCAGCGGCCCATCCACCCTGCTCTCTGAAACACCTGCACCAGTTTAGCCGCATCAAAGGCTAAAGGTATCTGTGGTGCTGAGGGGTCTGAAGAGATCTAACAGCAATAAGGCAGGAGCTGGACGGCCTAACGAGCTTCATAATGAATTTCAGTTTATTGTATGGTGTCGGCACTCTCACGGTGCTGCTTGGGCTGCAGAGGGAAAACAACTCCAGAGTGCATCCTGCTCAGCTGGAGACACAGAAGAGCTGCAGGACACAGCCTGGTGGAGACCAAAACCAGAATTTACACTGCAGGGATGCATCAGTAACGCCACAAAACACATGCTGATTGGTTGTTTGTGTAAAGCGCTGATCCACTGCTCCACACGGCTCTTAAAGAGAGCTCACAGGATGAAGCATCTGCAGTGTTCAAAACAAGCAGCAGACTGTGCTGTATGTGCCGCAGATACACAAACAGTGTTCAGTGTGCAACACAACAGACCAGGCCACAAACCACCACAGTCTCTCCCAGTAACCTATGACTGCAGCCCGTGGTGCTGGCTGATTACCACATGTGGCTGAATGCAGTCCAACAGAAAAGCTGCAAAGTTAGAAGAAACCGTCCTCATGCCTTCATGGGTTTTATTTCCTCCAGTTCTCCACATCAGCAGCATTTAGGCCGGATTTAAAAGTCTGTCCAACCCACACGCAGTCCTCAGATATTAGTTTTTAAGGTTGTTAAATCCTGCAGGACCTCAGTGAGCATGAACCAAACAGAAATCATGGACAGGAAAAGACTGAAGATGAGCTCTAGCACCAAATCCCACAGTGCCAGTTCACAGTTTCATCTCTGTATGAAGCCTGCCTTCAGTTAGTGACATTATCATTTGGTAAAAGCACCAAATCTCCACCATAATAACTGGTTTAAATGCCCGACTTTTTTTCTCCTCACCAAGGGACGCAAGCTCAGCCTCCTGCGCTCCTGTGAGAGTGTAATACCACGTTTTACCATCTAGGTTCAGAGGGGCACCGTTTCACTTGTTCTACAGTCAAATACTGTGCAGAGCAGGCGTGTCCAAAGTCTGGCCTGGGGGCCAATCATGGCCCTAAGTCAGATTTTATATGGCCCTTTGTGTCTACCTTAAAAAGCTTCACTTATGGCCTCCACCACAAACAGAATCAACAAAGTGTCATTTCTCTGTCACCTCCTGCTGCCAGCACCGTGAGATGCAACCAGTGAGTAGAGTTTTACACACTCACACAACAGTAAGTCTGGTTTAAATGAACCTGAGATTCTGATATTCAGCAGCTTCACTGAAGCTTGAGCTCTGTGTTATTTTACTCTCAATACTTTTTTAACAAAATTACAAAATGACAACTAAAGTCTGAAAACAATTGGGATTTTCAGGAGAAAACGTCACCACGGACACAACAGGAGTCCCGCCCTCGCCCTCCACATGGCGCTGCAGAGGCGTGTCACCCAGGACGGCCCCACAACATCAGCACCACAGGCTGAATTTCGTCCAGTGAAGATGGATGTCTCAGTGATGGAAGACCCTGCATCCACAGACTGACGACGGCGAGTCATCAGCATAAAGGAGACTCCCAAAGATCTCCTTTCACCACCCGACTGTGTTCCTGTTAGAAGCTTCCTAAATCCAACCAAACTGCAGCTGAAAGAATTCAAATCTAATCAATCAAGTCAACTAAAAATAACCAATGATGAGTGGCTTTCTGCATCTCTCAGGACTCAAACCCCACCCTCCCAGGTGAAAGTCTGATCCGTTCGTCCAACACTACCTGCTGCCTCACCTGACAGACCGAAGTGTTTCTGCCAGAATCCCTGAGATCAAACTTCTCCCTCTTTTTACACAAGTTGCAAAGTTATTACATCACAGCGACGTGATTGGCCAGCGGCAGTGATGGTGCTGTAGTTTGTAGGAAAGACAAAAACACCTGGATATCACCTCAGATTCCTCAGACCTCGGATCAGGAACAAAACCTGCCGCTACATCGCATCCTGCATTAATGGACTATGGTTTGCTCCGTTTAGGAAACCTGTTTTCATTTCCCAAACGTATTCTCTGGGAGCAAACAGCGGCCCAGCAAACAGAGTCAGCCGCTCTGAGACCCAGAGGCGATGTCTCCCCGGCTGAAATCTACGATGGATGGTAATTACCAGCGAAGGCAGCGAGCTGGATGTGGATGGCCCCCGTGTTATTAATGAAAGCTAATGAAGGCTGCGGCTCTGGTCTCCTCTCCTCCCTCCATCGCTGAAGGATGGAGGGAAGCAGCCAGCTGGGTTCATTTAGACTCACACAGACGGACCTCATGCCTTCATATTTCTCTGAATGTGTGAGTGAAAAAACACTCAGTGCTGGGTTTCACCCAACTCAAGAGCGCCGTCACAGCGGCAGAGACGTGCCCGGGTTTGAATTCAGCTGGTACTGAACATTTACTCCACAAACCTGCCAAATATGCTCCGTCCCATACTTAAACACCACAACTTTGATAAACACTGACATTAAAATGAAACCAAAGAAACCTCACGAGCCTTTTCAATTAGAGTTGCAGTAGAGCTGCACGATTAATCGTTAGAAAATCGCGATCTCATTTCCAAATGACAATGATTTAAAAAAAAAAAAAAAAAGACGACGACGATTGTACCGCATTTTGATCCGGGACGTTCTCTGCATGAAAACAAGCGCTCACTCGTCCTGCTCAACAAATGACAAGGGCGGAGCCTTATACCACGTGATACACAAGCTGTGCTGTGTGATGCTAAAATTAGCAGGAAAAAACAACGGAGAGCACGTCAGGGATGACGAGAAAGTGACAGGAGAAAATCCGTCCCGGTCAACCACCCAAACATCAATAACGGGAACCTTATACAGCGCTTCTCTATACCCGTCGAACTCCCGCAGGCACAAAGACATTACGGAGGCTATCACTTATCACCTGACCAAAGATATGGCTCCATCAACACTGTGCAAAACGAGGGATTTAGGAAAATGATCAACACCCTAGACAAACGCTGCACAGTGCCGTCCCGCAACTATTTTTCTATTGTTGCACTACCTGCTCTATACATGCAGCGTCGAGCAACGGTGGAGACGGAATTTCAAGCAGTACAACATTTTTCAGCAACGACTACACGTGAGACATTTGTTGTTTTTATGTTTATTTATTGTTTTTATGTTCAGTCTCAACTGTTACGAAGTTGATGTGCAGTTAATAAGTGCAATAAATATTTATACTGGAAAAGAAAATCGTGAGAGAATCGTGATCTCAATTCTAAGCCAAAAAATCGTGATTCTCATTTTATGCAAAATCGTGCAGCCCTAAGTTGCAGTATCATGTGTGGGTCCACGGTGTAGTCGTCCACATGTTTGCCTTACGGATCAAAGGTTTCCAATATTCTCTCCATTAAACTCTTTATTACTCTTTCTGCTGTGTACATACAAAGAGACGCCTGCATCTTCTGTGCCTTAAGAGTGAAGCTAACACTGAAGTGTCAAAGCTGCAGTCTTTCTAATGACCAGCAGAGGGCGGCTCCTCTGGTTCAAGATCATCTGTTAGTACAGCAGCCATGCTATTGGTCAGATAACCGACCAATAACAGCGCAAACACACTCCAGCGGTCCACTTCAGTTAGCTGAGGTGAAGCCTAGCAGACAGCTAGCAGCTACAGCCACCTGTCAGTCAAAGAGGCCACGCCCCTAATAATGCAAACTTTTTGCAGTCTGCCTCAAGTGGACATTAGAGGAACTGGTTGTTTTTCACTAATAAACTGGCTGAAATGTTTTCAGGAGTAAAAAAAGGAAACTTATTGTTAGTTTGTACATTTTAAGCTTCGATGCTAACATCTGTGCTCTCATCATTAACCACAGCAGGCTAACAGAGCGTCAGCTCGAACTAAACCCACGCCTAATCCCGCTGCCGTGGATCGGTCTCCTGTGTGTCCCGACCGTGTGAGGAACTTATCATCATGAATAAAGTGTGAATCATCGCCGCAGATGTTCCCTTCAGTCCACTTCCTGCAGCCCTTTGATTTGGACTTTCTCCAGCTTCTCACCGACACTTCAAAGCATCACCTCGTTCTGACGCTTACTTCCAGTTTTTCTGCCAATTAAAGCAGAGATCGGGTTTGTTTACATCGGCCGCACTCGCTTCAATCCCCGCAGCCCGAGTGTGACATTAAACACAGCAAATACAGCCAAATCCCAGGAAAGCCGGCGCCGTAAATGTGTCTGCGTGCAGCGCGACGGAGGTCAGAGCCATAAAATATTCATTCAGAAATAAATGCAAAGGCCCGATGTTGTTGCACTTAATGCCTGGAATGACATTCAGGAAATTTGGAAAGTAGTTTCTCTATCACATTCAGTCGTTTTAAATTGTGAGCCGCTCATGTTTTATTCAGCACTTTGGCTAAATGTCAGCTCACATCATTAGTTAAGCCGCTGATGTGTTTGGGTGCAGTCTGGGTTTTTCTCTTATTTTCTTTTTATTGTCGATAAAAATGAAGAGAAAACACTCGCAGTGGATGCAGGACGCACACACACACACCTGTCCAGCTGCTTCAGGCTGCAGGTGCAGAGGAGGAGGCCTGAGGAGTGGAGGTGATGGATGGATGGAGGGGTGGGTGGGTGGATTGGAAGTGATCAGTTTCGGGTCACGGGCTGATGTGTCCGAGACGGATTCTTCCGCCGCTCTGAACGGGGGAGGAAGCGATCGATGGGAGGAACGTCGGGGGCCTTGATCCGCCAGGCAGAAAGCAGCCGGAGAGTGAAAACTCAATCTGCAGCTCACAGCGTGATTCAAGGTGAGAGCGAAGCGGCCGACAGTTCAAACAAACTCATACGGACTCAGCGAGGAGTTCCTCCGCTCTCAGCGGCTCGCAGCACCACGCAGACAGCTTTGTTAGGCCTGAGGCGAGGATTGCACGCCTGCCTGATCACCAAACGAACTTCTCCCAAAGTCTGCAGAAAGTTTGCACACCTTTAAAATTCATGCTTTTTGCATTTATATTTGCACCCATCAGTGCTCCGGAGTTTCTTTTTGCTCAGGATTATTGCTTCATGCTTATTGAAGATGGGAATGAACGCATGTAATGTGTGGGCGCCACGCTGCTGCTCGGTGCGTGGTGTGGAGACCCAGGCCGAGTTTCTGGTTTCAGACATCAAAGCCTCGGTCCTGGAAACACTCAGCACGAGGACGACATTCAGCAGAAACAACCAGGCCTGCGGTCACAACACAGTTTCACTCCACCTGTCCTGACCGCTGACCTCCGACCTCAGTAGAGAAGACCGACGTCCAAGCATTCATTATTGAGCTCCTGCTGAGCCGTCCATCAGTCGGCGCCACGGCGAGGACCTTCACTCTCCTCCTCCATCGCCTCAGAGATTCAACAGTCTGTGTTTCAGACCAGCTGAAAGCAGCTAATTTATCAGGCAAATCATGGAAAGTCAGGATTTTCAAGGCAAATCCAAAACTTTCTTTCACTGCCTGTTTGGAGGAGACGCTGCTTCTGGGTCTGAACGTCTGAGCTCGAATCAGAACAAAGATTCATGAACGTTTCAGAAGCAGCAGGAGGGCGAAGAGCTGCTCCAGGTCGACGCGTCACGTTCTGCCCAAAACACCACAACGTGCAGTCAGGGGCCAATCAGCTCGCTCCAAAAGACCACCGTACAGGACACGCACACACAGACACCCACGTAAACTCACACAGCGGACTAAAAATACAGAGATGACAACCAACGATATCGTCAGCTGTTTCTTTTTGTAACAAACACACAAACTAACACATCAGCATGAACACACACACACACACACACACACACACACACACACACACACACACACACAGCAGTGTCATTGACCTTTCCACTCAAAGACAGCAGGGCATCAACAAACAGGATGAGTCTGTGACCTTTCACACATCCACTGCTAAAGATCATACTGTACACACACACACACACACACACACACGCACACACACACACACGCACACACACACACACACGCACACACACACACGCACGTCCATCTTTGTGAGCGCGCTCAGTGATGCGAGTCAGGCAGTGAGGGTGGGAGTCGTGGCGTTGACGGTTACATCAGATCTGATGGACAGCTGAAGTTTTCCTTCTTGACCATAAACGACGACTACGTCACGTTTGCACCACCCTCAGCTCCGCTCACACAGCCTGACTCTGCAGCAGCTAGTCTGCATTAAGGGCTGAGGTGGTCTGCGAGCAGCGCGCCATGACGACCTGCCGTGTCTGTCGTTTGTAAATGACGTCACCTCTGACGATACCGTCCCCGTGAACGTCTCTGCGTCCGCTGTCCTGCAGGAGACGTTTGAAGGCTGCGTCGGCAGCTGCGAGTGAACATTTGGAGGTTTAAATCACTGAAGCAGTGCTTTGACTACACGACGAGCTCACAGCATCTGCAGAATATTTAAAAACAGTCACATTTATCCTCTCTGTTCACTTCCTGCCGTCTCTAATCAGGCAGAGACACTGTAAGGGCTAAACCAGTCTGAACTCAGCAAACCGAGCAGCAGAGAAGACAGCGAACGCCTCGTCACCGTCCACAGACTTCACCTGTGAGGAACTCCGTCTGACGGCTTTGTTAGGGAAGCCTGAGAGAGGCTCAGCTGATATCAGTGAGCTGTAACACCGACTGCTGGTGTTAATGATCACGGCTCCTTTAGGAGCACACTCAAATTCATCGGAGTCACACAGGACAGGAGGCCGAGCTGAAGACGCTCACATGTTCACTGGGAGATGGAATGAGTCCATCAGAGGGACGGATGTTTGGACATGTGCAGAGGAGGGAGGGTCATGGATGTAGTGAAGGAGAACAGCTGGAAGAAGGAGGCTAAACATCCTCCTGCTAAGAGGTGATGTCGGCGTTCCTGACGGAGAAGCAGATGAAGCCAAAGAAACAAACAGAGATCAGAGCCGGTCTGAGGCGGTGCTGGGACGCCATATTTAAATATTCAAACCGTTCCCAGTGAAACATCCACACCTCGTGGATATTTTTAATCCTTAGTGACCATTTCTTGTTTTAAAAACTATCATTTTTTCAGTTTCCAGTAATCTCGGACTTCACAGTTTAAGCAATAAAGTAAAAATTCAGAACATCGTCTCCAACATTGTCCAGAAACTGTCCCGACACGCACGGGACGAATTACAAACCACTTTCAATAAAACTGTGTGTAAACTTTAACGTTCAGCCTCGTCTCAGCGCGTCAGACGATCGGGAGAAGAAGAACCAACAGAAAATCCATCAGACAAAGAAGAAAAGATCCAAAATACAAACGGAGGTCGTTCTGCAGGAAGTGACATCACGCCTCTCATGAACGTTAGCTCCTGTTTATGCAAAGATAATGATCAAGTTTCTGAAAACTACAAGTACAGCTGAGGTTTCCCTGTGATCTAGTAGTTTATCACATGCAGCTCTCTGCTGTGACGTTTGAGTGTCAACGTGACGCGCTGGGACGACTTCAAGCCTACAACAGATAAAGAAACACACGTGACCACATCACACGTAACACGAGTGACAACAGGTTGGCTATTTCACACTTCCTGTCACAGTCAGGCTGCAGGGGGCCGTCCTTAAACCAAGACCAATCAAACTGCAAAGCTCATCAAAGGTAACATCCTATCACAGAAAATACATTTACACCATTACAGGAGGGACTAACTCCACCCTTCAGCCAGCAGTGGACACATCCACCCAGACTGACAGCAAATGACACATGCAGACATGTTGACTGTTAAATATCGATGAAGTTACAACCCCGAGTAAAAATGTGGCTGTGATTGGTGACCATGCTGCGGTCAGCAAGCATTTAAAGAGAAGTTCGACGTGTGTGAAGAATGATAGAAACTGGAACTCTGAGATTATCTACAATGACCCTAAAACCACAGCAACGCCTGACCGAGGGCAGCTCCTGCACAAAGATGAGGCTCTCTGTAGACCAGCAGAGGTTTAAGGGCTGTCATAATGTCAGGAGACTTCCAAACATGTTAAATGAAAAACACAGCAGTGCGAGCTCTAAATACATATCCAGCACTCAGAATCGAAACTGCTTCTGAGGTACGGATCAGCTCAAACATTCCTCAGATGGATCCAACTACTACACACAAATCCCAACTAACGACAACATCTCAGAAGCTCTTGATTCACAGCGATGAGTCAGAGCTGTGCTCCATCACTGCAGCAGAGCCTGTGGCCACAGCAGTGAGGGAGACACCTCCTTATTACTTTGTTTGCAGATATTATTCTTCAGGACAGACATAACTAAATGATTCCCACTCCGGTGAGGTCACCTGTAGATATTGGAGAGTTTTTAAAATTAATAACTCCAACTGGACCCATCATGAACGTAGGCATCAAAATTCTCCAGAAATTAATTAATTTTTTAAGATCTCCTGTTAAACATCATGGAAACATTAAACCGACGGTCAAATTGACCTTCATCTCTGATTGGACGAATAAACATTATAAAATCGATGATCTTATCTAAATTTCACCACCAGAACCAGCTTTGTTCTGTGATGAGAAACGAGCTGTTATTTGTATATTTGTATATGGATGGGGCGTTTCCTATATTTGATCAATTATGTGAAAAACGTTTATTGAAATATTGACATGCATCCACATCCAGACGGATGACGAATATTCCAGAGGTGTCAAAAACAGAAACGTCTACTGGACACGTGGAAGGAGACGTCTACTTTCTTTATAATTTATTAATGTCTGCTGTAAATATTCAGCAGTGAACAAATTAAAAGCCAAAGACAAGAAGACACAGATGGACCAGGCTGGATGAATCTACCCAGTGGACTTTACGCAAACACAGAAACAGACTAAGCAGAAAGTGTATTTACTTGGTACATAATGAGACTTTTCAGACCACTCAAACCAGTTTTGTTTTGCTTTTTCACTGCGTCCCTCTTTCTGCTCCGAGCAGCCACACAGGCTCTTTCCTCAGATGTCCCGAGGACATAAAGGTTTCCACCCTCCGTGTTCTGCTGAGCCCTAAATTCCCCGGGACAAACATCAGTGAGGATCTCAGCTTTTCTTCGACATCCAGCAGCTTCTGAAGGAATCCCATCAAAGGCTGCACTTTTAAACATTTTACTTTCCAAGACAGCTGACGACATCTGGCACGACGACCGAAACCCTCAGCAAACATCTACAGGCGTACAGCCGAGAGCGTCGTCGGCACCTCGGCTACAGCGTGTGGAAGCAGGAAGTCTGCATCCCAGGAGCAACCTTCCCATCACTACAGGTTTACACCACCAGGCCTGGCAGTAGGACAACACACCGACAGCACCACCTGCGCACACGCCTGCCCTCAGGTACAGTCTGACTAACAGGCCTGTAGGCTGGACATGGAAAACATTTGTTTTTCTTTTAATGAAACATAATCTTGCCTTTCTGTCCACGGAGCAGGTTTAGCTGAAACTCTGAGTCAGTTACCATGGTAACAGACCAGGTGACTGACAGGAGTCACTCTTGGTTAATGACGTCAGAGTAGTCAAAGGTCAGAGGAAGAAGTTAGCACCACAGATCAGCGTGTCAGCTACAGGTGTGTGACGTCAGACCTGATGGAGGGTTTAGATAACCCCACAGGAAGGTCACATCTAACGCCACGTGCACGCCCCTGTTTGTGCCGCCCCCCCCACACACACACACACACACACACACACACACACACACACACACACACACACACACAGAGTCCCCAGCTGTCAGACGAGCAGCTGCCATGCTGACCCGTAAAAAGCCCTCTGAGCGTGGAAGTTCCGCGCTGCGTGGGCCGGTATGCTGCTGTCCCACAGTGGGGCTCGTGGACCAGCTTGTGGTCCATTCATGAACGTGGATTTAAAGACTCACGTGCGTTATGAGAGGTTAGAGGAGCACCGCGAACTCACCTCCTGTCACTCCAGCGCCGGATGCTGTGAAGGCGTCGGGAGCGCGCCTGCGTGATCACTGCGAGTTCAGGTCAGAGTAAATTAAACTTCCTGTGAGCGCGAGGCTCTTTGTGACACTCACAGCTTAGAGTGTCACGTGGGGTCACACCGATAAAGCGGAAGCGGAAAACAATCCGCCGGCGTCTCGTATTTCTGCGCAGGCGCTCCTCGGTCAGCCTCGTGCCCGGGTCCTTCAGCTCAGAGCGTCGCGGAAGGATCTGCCCAGTCACAGACAGCATGGCGGCGGCTGCACGATCGCAGGTGATGTCTCTGTACAGGACGATGCTCCGAGAGAGCGCGAAGTTCCCGTCATACAACTACAGGTGAGACGATTCTGCGTGCGCGCCCCCGCTGGTAGCCGCGGGAGACGCTCGCCCCTGTGTTTACGTTGGGTGTGCTGACGGGTTAGGGGTCACGTGACTGCGGGGCTCAGGCTGCAGGTTCGGGGCGTGAGTACGCAGGCGCTCAGGTGTTTCATCCTCAGGGGGTGAGCGTGTGAACCTAACGGTCGTTTAATACCTGTACGTGTTGCACTGTGAGTGTCTGCTGGAGGTGATGGAGGCGGAGGTGATGGAGGTACACGCAGGTGTGTCTTGTTGCAAAGTTGAACTTAATGGGTTCAGGTGACCAGGAGACCTGATGTAGACACGTCAGAGATGCTGACACTGAGCCACATCCCTCCTCATCCTCCTCCTTCACCAGGAGAACTTTGAAAGCTTTGGTAAAGAAGTTTGTCTCGGAGCGTCTGGACCGGCTCTGGTCTCGTTGGTGACAGGATTAGTTCTGATATCTGGAACCAACTGCGTCCTGAAGATGATGCGACAGGAGGTCACATGACAGAGAGGCAGGGCGGTGATGTCACTGAGGCTGGGATTTCACAGGAAGTGACTAAATTGCCTCAAAGTAAACTTTATTGTCATCTCTCTATATAGAGTACAGACGACAAGGCTACATCTGAAGTTTGTCACACTTCCTCCTGCTGCACTGTAGCTCCGCCTCCATTCAGTTTCACTGCAGGCAGAAGTAACGGGGACCTTGAACTCACCGTGAACTTTAGTTTTAAAAGTCAGGTTTTCTAACAGCTGCAGACAGGAGGTGATCCAAGGATCTTTTCCATCCTTGGCTCCTTTCATCAAGGACGCTCCCTCGTTTCCTCTGCTGTAGGAAGTCATGAAGGAAGCACCTTTGTTTGGAGCCGTGGGTCAGCGCCATTATTTTAGCCTTCATATGGAGTGGCAGCCCAAAAGTCCTGCGTGTTTTTGTGTGTTTGAGGATGATTTTTATTTGTCAGCCCGACATCCATCGATCTGTCTGTCTGTCTGTGTCTCTGTCTGTCTGTCTGTGTCTCTGTCTGTCTGTCTGGCTGTCTGTCTGTGTCTCTGTCTGGCTGTCTGTCTGTGTCTCTGTCTGTCTGTGTCTCTGGCTGTCTGTCTGTGTCTCTGTCTGTCTGTGTCTCTGGCTGTCTGTCTATAGTTTAACCTGCTGAAGCGCGCTGGCTGTTTTCTGGACACGATGACATGACTTCAGGTATCTAACAGCGTTGGGTATGAGAGCAGGCAGCTGGTCGGGCTCCATGCAGCTGCTTAGTGCTACGTTTGTTGCTGTGACTTTGTTTGGATGGGTGGCATCATCATCATCATCATCAGGGCTCAAACTCTGTTCTTTATTTGGAAAAACAGAAGATGAAAAACGGGTCACAGAGGCTCTGAGCTGCTCATTAAGTAACAATCACTGTGAAGTAAAACTGAAAACTAATGAGAAACAAGTGTAATCAGAGTAATCAGACTCCACCGGAGGCTCCGCTAAGCTTCACTGCACCTCACATCGTTGCGTTTTTAGAGCCTTTTCTGCGATTCGTATAAAATTTGAAAATTTTGAAAAGCTGTGAAATTTTCTCTTATATTAAAAACTTTGCAGCATATATATTTTAAAAGCAGTCTTTTGACCCACTTTCAGCCTGAACATGAAAACAAACCTTGACAGTTTTTCATGTTCATCTTAAACTTGGCCTCAGAATTAAAAACGTGCTGGATGTGGTCGATGGACCCTTTTAAGAACGTGTAAGTCAGAAGTGATGGAGCAGAAGCTCCACGCTGGGCTCAGATGGAGCGATGAGTCTGCCGACCTCCACCTGATGGAGGATCAAAGCAGCAGAGAGCTTCCTTCCTCCTGCTGCGTGCACACCAAACAGGAAGTTCCTCCTCTGACAGTCGAGCAGGCGCAGTGAGCGGGTGGAGGAGAACTATCAGGCTGGTCAGGCCTCGGTCGAGGTGACCTGTGAGGCTGAACAGGTGAAGGTGGAGTCCACACCCGGCTCCGCCTTCAGCAGAGACCCGTTCGTTCCTCCTCCCCGTGCTACATGATTAAATCGGGAGGAGTTGGAGTCTGACTCTGCCTTTCTGAGGTGAGTCTGGGACGCCATCTGCAGCTGTGACAGCACTCGGCGCTCCGCACGGACATCAGAGAGTCGCCGCTCGCCTCCGCGCGGAGCGCCGCTGTGTTGAATTATTGAACGGCCAGATGAGAGGTGGCCTCCTCCTGCTGCCTCTCCAAATAAAATATATTCATCCCGCCTGCCCAGAGGCAGACAGCTGGCTCGGCCCGCCGCCTCAGACGTACGTGTGTGTGTGTGTGTGTGTGTGTGTGTGTGTGTGTGTGTGTGTGTTTGGAGGTGAGCTTGTGAAATCAATCTTCGGTTAGTTCATTACCACATCAATAACGCTGGTGTCTTTCTGCGGGTGGAGTTCAGCTCCTTCAGCTGCAGTCCTGCTGAGAGGACGTGGTCCTCTGTGACTACATGTACCAGCATGCTCTGCTCCTGAAACCACGTTACTGTGACACCAGCTGCTACAGAAATGAAACTAAATCAGGAAGCTCGAGTTTGAAGAAATGCATGAAACAGGAGAGTCTGTCCTCCTGGGTTAGACGGGCCCTCAGGTGGGCACCCACCTAGGTGGGCCACCCACCTGTGTGGGCACCCACCAGTGTGAGCACCCACCAGTGTGGGCGTGCAGCTGAAAGCCTGGTTTACCTGTGAGTGCATGAAACCGGGTTTTTTTATCTGGGAGGTTAAAGCCTTTGTGGGGCACCAAACCTTTTCATATGGAGGAAATAAACTCTTTAAAGGTCTCAGGCTGAAGCCAGACTCCACCCAGCTCCACCCAGACCCCGCCATGTTTATTCTGCTGGTTTTAGTCAGTGTGTCTTTGGACAGTCCAAACCACGATGATGCATTACTGCCTACTCGTACTTTGCAAACACCCTGTTCAGCACAGCTGTCTTACCTTGGCGTACCTGTTGCTCCAGGCCCACCAATGATCTTCCTCACAGAGACACGCCCTCGGTGCTGGATGGTCAGGTCTCCTTACTGGGCAGGAAATGGGAAACCTGAATGTTCATTACATCATCAGCGATACCTGAGCTAACTTCCTGAGCCGGGACTGATAATCTGATCCATGGACCAGATCAGGGCATCTTTAGTTACTTTCTGAGTAATTTATTACATGTAACCATTGGCTACTGAGAAGAGTAATCAGAGTACTTTCCCCCAGAATAAACTCCCTGTAGCTGTTAGCTTTGCTTTTTAAGGTTTTCTTCTCTCAGTTTAGTTTTTATTAGTTTCAGTGTTCATTTTAGTCTGATTCTATCGTCATTATTGAGGGCATGTGTCAGGAGTGTCGGAGTAACCACGTCCATCAAAGCCTCGTCAGGACGTTTCAAAAGTGTCTTTTTACCAAACTCTCAGATAATGAAACCAACAGTGTTAGTTCACTCTAAGAGCCTGTGTTCTGCTCTGAGGTTTCCTCCTGTGAAAAGGGAGTTTTTCCTCCCCACTGTCTCCACCCTGTGCTCACAGGCCTGAGTGAGTCTCTCTGTACTGTTGCAGAGTCTACCGCATGAATATGAGGCAACTGTAGTTGTGATTTGGCGCTGTATCAACAATATTACAGGGTGTATTCATGCTGTGAATAGTGTCGGAGCGCAGAGGGGCGGGTCCAGATGCGATGCCTTCTCATCACTTTCTCCATCATTTCTGAGCGGTCATGGCTTCATTCGTTCAGACCCACGTCAGTTCAATTCAGTTTTATTTATATAGCGCCAAATCACAACAAAAGTCGCCTCAAGGCGCTTCATAGATACAGAGAAAAACCCAACAATCATATGACCCCCTATGAACAAGCACTTTGGCGACAGTGGGAAGGAAAAACTCCCTTGGAATAGGAAGAAACCTCCAGCAGAACCAGGCTCAGGGAGGGGCGGGGCCGTCTGCTGTGATTGGTTGGGGTGAGAGCATCCTGCATGTTTAAACGTGTGCTTTTGGTTAAGCTTTGCAGGCTGTGTGAGGGCAGCTGCAGCTGAGCTCTGGTTTACTTGTGTTTTGATCGCAGGCTCGTTTTCTGCTGTTTCTGTGTCAGAATCATTTTCACATAGTTGTTTTCTAACGTTAAGAGCAGCCTCGGGGTGAGAGCAGCGCAGCAGGGGCCTCGGGTTTACCAGCCAGTCTGCTGCCAGTCACAAAGTGGAGCCATTACGATCTTCCAGGAAAAAGTGCATGAAAACAAATGAAAAGAAGCGAGAGCGGGAGAGCGGCGTTTAATCCTCCTAAGCCTCAGCTTGTGCTGGAGCCGTGTACCTGCGCGCTCGCCGGGTTGTTGTGGAATGACCTGAATATGCCAGACGTTGCTGCAGGCTGTGTTTTGTTGTTTCGCTGTCTTCCTTCCTGGGAGGAGAGGTGGGAGACTTTGGCTGAATTTGGAGGGCTTTGCCAGAGAGGGGGAGGAGCGGGATAAACAGGCGTCGGATGAAACATTCATGATTCTCTGCAGGAAAATTAGATCATTGCTGCAGCTGAAAGGTCGCAGCGAGGCCGGCGCATAAAGTCAAAGGCCAATACATTAGGAACAGGTTGGAGAAGAGGGTTAAAACAGCGTTCCTGTGATGACGGGACGGGGTGACACCCGGCTGACGGCTGTGGAGCTCATGAACATTTTACTGCAGTGCACCCGGAGACCAGCAGGGGGCCCCGCTTTGCTTTGTTTTCTAATTATGTAAAAATGTAAATTTCTCCCTGTTTTTATTTCTCGGGGAATTCAGGACCTCTGCAGGTCCTTGAGCAGCCTTAAAACAAATCTTTGAATATTGTTAGAATTTCATTATGATTCCCAGAGCTGGGAATAACGAACAGTCTTTAACCACAGAGCGACACAGCCAGCATCTCTGACCGCTCTCCCGTTTAAGCTCTGTCCTGTCTCCTGGTTCCTCGCCGCATCTCCTCGCTTGGATTTCCGTTTCCGGGAAGCGGATGAAGGAGCAGGGAGGCCAGTGTGGCGAGGGTCCAGGCCCCGAGCGGCGTGCTCGCGTGATTTCTCTCAATGTACAACATGCACGTTAACACTCTCATCCTTAGACTCAGTGACAAGCTCACACACTGTGTAGTCGATGGACACGCCCACTCTGGTGACCTCGAGCTGCCGCCATCTTGGCCTGGAGCGAGGCCTGGTTGGCGGACAGCTCGTGCGTCGTTGCTCCAGGATGAAGGTTGACAAGAGATCACAGTGAAATATGAAGGACTGAGTCAAAGGCGGAGACTCTATTGTGTTCTATTATGAATAGAGACGATAAATAAGTGAGTGACGAGCGTGATGGTGGCAGCTTTAGCGGTGCTGTAGGCAGGCGCTGCACGGACGCCTTCCTGGCCGCACGTTGCAGTAAGGTGGACGTTACACAGGGATCACAGAGGCAGCGGGCTGAGGAGGCGGTGCCGTGATGGGAGCTGGTGACGTCATCGCGGGGAGGAGGAGTTTATACGGGTCGTAGTTGATACAGGAGGAGGTGTGGCGGATGCATCACTGTCTCCTCCTGTTTGACCCAATTATAAAAGTCCGGTTTTATTCTGTGACCTCAGTAAGTCCTGATGTTTATGGAGTCTGAGGTCACAGAGCGAGCGCGGCTGCAGTCGCCCCCTGCAGGCCGTTAGAAATGGTGCAGGTTGAAGGAGCTCTGCAGTGTTAAAACCCTGCAGGCGGGATCCTGGCTGCCAGTAAAGCTCAGCTTTCAGCGCCCGCTCTGTTTTATTTGTTTGTTAATTATGTAAAAACATTTCTACATGTTTTTATTTAGAAAGTGGATTCAGGGCCTCCGAGGGTCCTTGAATAACAAGTGCTTGTTGCTGTGCGTCAGGATGGAACGCCTCTCCTGCTGTGGCGCTGCAGCCTTGTGCTGCTTCTCCGACATGTGACGATCCGCTGAAGTCTCTCTCAGCCAATCTCACAAACTTGGCTGACATCCTGCGGTGTGCGCTCACCTGTTCCAGCTCACACACTGAAAATCCCTGCAGGGCCCACAGCCACAGGTGAGGCCCACAGACAAGGAGGGAGGGAGGGAGGTGAGGGAGGGAAGGAGGGAGGGAGGTGAGGAGGAGGCAGAAGTAGGTCATCCTCTCTGCACCGGAGCAACAAAACACCAAAAACAAACTGATCCAGAGTTTGTGTCTCAGAGTCTTTCACTTTGTCCTCATCAGTAATTCCCCCTCCCCCCCTCTCCTCCCCCTCACTCCTCTCTCTCTCCCTCCCTCCCCCTCTCTCCCCTCTCTCCTCTCTGTCTTCTTCTTCTCTCCCTCTCTCCTCTCTCCCCCTCCCCCTCTCTCCTCTCTGTCTTCTTCTTCTCTCCCTCTCTCTCTCTTTCCTCCCTCTCTCCTCTCCCTCCCTCTCTCCCCTCTCTCCACTCTCTCCCTCTCTCCTCCCTCCCCCTCCCCCTCTCTCCCCTCTCTCCTCTCTCTTTCCTCTCCCTCCACTCTCTCCCTCTCTCCTCCCTCTCCCTCCACTCTCTCCCTCTCTCCCCCTCCCCCCCTCTCTCCTCTCTCCCCCTCCCCCCCTCTCTCCTCTCTCCCTCTCCCTCCCCCTCTCTCCCCTCTCTCCTCTCCCTTCCTCTCCCTCCCCTCTCTCCTCTCCCTTCCTCTCCCTCCCCTCTCTCCTCTCTCTCTCCTCTCCCTCCACTCTCTCCCTCTCTCCCCCTCCCCCTCTCTCCACTCTCTCCCTCTCTCCTCCCTCTCCCTCCACTCTCTCCCTCTCTCCTCCCTCCCCCTCTCTCCTCTCTCTCCCTCCACTCTCTCCCTCTCTCCTCCCTCTCCCTCCACTCTCTCCCTCTCTCCCCCTCCCCCCCTCTCTCCTCTCTCCCTCTCCCTCCCCCTCCCCCTCTCTCCTCCCTCCCTCTCTCTCTCCTCTCCCTCCCTCCCCCTCCCCCTCTCTCCCCTCTCTCCTCTCCCTCCACTCTCTCCCTCTCTCCCCCTCCCCCTCTCTCCCCTCTCTCCCCTCTGTCTTCTTCTCCTCTCCCTCTTTTAAAAATAGCTCTCCCCCTGACTTCGTCAGCCGTGTGCTGACAGCAGATAACAAACCTTCTGATGATGAAGTAATCGTGGACATCTCCTGCTTTTCACTCCTCCAGCCTTTCCCGCCCTCCTCTGTCCTTCCTCATCTCCTTCCCTCGCCTCCTCAGCTCCTCTCAGTTATTCTGCTTCCTTGCTTCCTTCCTTCTCGTCTCCTGGAGATCACACGACTGAATTCCCTCTGAAGTGACGACTCGCCCGAGTGCAGAGTTAGCTCGTTCACACAGGAAGCTTTCAAACACGAGTCTCCCTCGGTGCAGAGTCGCAGATCAATTATTCATGGAGTACGGTATCAGTGATTGTCAGTATTGATTCATAATCGACTGATAAACTCAGATAACCTGATGCGTTAACAAAGTTAGACTTTAATTCTGCTGATCGGTGTGTTAGTGAGTGCTCCACCCAAGCCTCGTCTCTGCAGAGCTTCCTGGGTCTGCGACGGGTCTGCTCCCAGCTAAAGAACGCTTCGTCTGGGAGGCGTCACGGGGTCAGAAACCTCCGAGCCCCTCCCTCTGTGAGCCCGCCACACTCACGGGGTCCTGCAGGACTGGACGGGGTCGACACTGGCTGCTGCAGGAGGAGAATCTAAGTGTTTAATTACAGTGTTTTAAAGTTCCTCTATGACTTGACAACAACATGTATTAAAAGACTGAATGCTGTGCGTCAGTAAACATCAGCCGGCCGGTGCGAGGACCTCAGCGGTGTTTCCTACGTGCTGATGGATGCACGGCTACAGCGTTGGCTGCAGCGAGTGTTTCCATGCTGATGATTGGGTGCTCATTGCTTTCAGTTTAGTTTTTGAAGCCACAACAGGCACGTTTAGGTTTCTGAGCATGCTCAGTAGATCCTTTGACTTGCTGGGCAGCTTATCGGCTCTATCCCGGGAACATCACAGGATTGAAACTGTAGCTTTGGATAAAGGATGTCTGAAAAACATTTGCTTAGCCTGCATGAGGCTGACTGTGGATAAACAGAGCACAGACCTGGACCGGATCCGTCCCGTCGACTGTCTGCTGCTCTGCTCTAACCTGTCAAAGCGTGAGAACCAGCCACAGTCTGAAGCTGCCCAGCGTCAAAGCTTTTAAAGGACACTGGGAGCTGCAGTCGTTGTAGTCCACAGGTGTTTGAGCCTAGTAGCTGTTACCTGATCACACGATGGCTTGGTTATAAATACCTTTATAATTAGGTTACACTCGGTGTCTGTGTGAAAGATCCAAAGTGAAGTTTGACTTTGAGACTTCGGCCTTCGGTCCATCATCCTGTGCCACTTCCTGTCCAGAGGAGATATTGAGCTGCCTGGCGGGCGTTTCCAACACTTTCTAATCTCTTTGTTGCTCTTTTATTTATTTATTTTCCTCTCGTCTGTCTTTTTGTTTTGCTCATTAGCGCAGCGCTCATTACACCGGGTCCATTACAGCTGAGGGTTTGTATGAATCAGGGTGATGGAGAGCCTCGAGACCTCGTCTCCGGCCCTGCTGAGCCTGAAAGGGGAGGCCGGACGTTTGAATGACAAACTCTGAGAAACTTGGGAAGATGTTTGTCCTTCCCAAACCCATCATCCTTCATTTTCTCGTTTATACTCAGTTATACTTCCCTGTCATTGGTTTCTCTCTCGATTCATCGTTCTTTCTTTGTCGTAGTCTGTTCACTCTTCCTTCTCTGTATTCTTTAGCTTGGTTGTGTTTTTCTGTTCTGCTTGTCCTTCTGCTTGTAGGGCTACTTTAAAAAACTGCATTTGCTTTGGCCGATATTTGCAATCTCAGTTATTTACCAGGTTAACTCTTTACCCCTCGAAGGCCTGTGAGGGAAACCCTTGAAGCTCTTTTCTGAACGGAGTGGTTTGTTGCATGTTTCGGGCCTGCTCATCGGGCAGAATGAGTCTGCATCGGACGCTGGTGACGGTCTCTGCCTACAGCTGACCTCGGAAACCTGAGAACTGGTCGTCAGAACTCGTCAGTCGTGCAGGGAGCTCGTCAGATCAACGCGTTAAACCGTCCTCATGCAATTATTCAACTGCTCATTTGTTTTTGTAAATGACTTTTGTTTCAGAGTTTTAAACCTTCCAGGATGAACTGGAACTATCAGCAGAACCACGAAACGGTTGCTTTGGATTTATTTCCCAAACGTCTCTGATATCGAGACTGCGAGGTTCTACGTTTGTGCAATACCGCTTTAAACCACACGATGGTGCAGAGAGTTTAACCGAGAGCACTTTCCTGCTGCGGTGCGGATAAAGACACGGGGTTAGCTCGTAACGTCATCACACTTCCATTTATGCTCGCCGTTACGGCGCAGGTAGCCGAGTGATAGGTGTCGCCACTCAGGCCTGAAGATTAGACGGCGGTCGACTCGCACAGTCACCAGAGAACCGGAGCTGGCAGCTTCAGCTGCTCGTCTACACCTGCTGAGAAACGGGCAGCTGCGACCTCTGACCTCAGAGCGCTGTCACAGGTGAGCCGCTGACAGACCTTTGATTGGTTCAGGTGGATCTCGAAGGCTTTGGTGTTTGGAGCTGTTGTGCACGCTGCAGGGCGAGGTGTTTGTGATTTACAGCACGGACAAACTTCACGTTGAAAAAATGAGAAAATCATCCTGATTGTTTAATGTCCAGAATCCTTGAAGCTCGGACGATGATGATGAAGATGATTGAGACCAGGCTGGGTGATTGTCTTCATCTCCTCCCGCCCTTTTTCCTTTCCTCTTTGCTTTCATCCTACACTAAAACATTTCTCCTGATTTTTCTTCCCGACTTCCTTAATTGCTCATTTCCTTCTCCAGCGTTACCCTTCATCCCTTTCCCGTCTCCGTCATCCTTTTCCTGTGTTTATGCTTCATTTCCTGTGTTTATTCCTTTTTCCTTCATCCTTCCTTTCTGTCTTAGTTTTTGTCTTCTTCCACTACAGCTTCGTTTCCTCCATCCTTTCTGTTTCACTGTCAAACCAATCTCGAGTCGTTTTCCTCGCCGCTCCCTGTCACGTCCTTGTAATGAGCGCCGTATTTAACCGCGGCATGTAAATCTGATCCATCACACTTTTATTGGTTCTGTCTTAAATCCTAAATGAGCTCGAGACACAAAGACAGACAGAGAAGACGAATGGCTTTGCTGTAACTTCCCAAGGTCGGCGTTGTACTTTCTCCACATCGGAGGAGCTGCCAGCTGTAACGAGGCTCCGAGACCATCGACACAGAGCGCTGGAAATTAAACCAATAATCATTTTCACTGCCGCGGCTCCTGCCAGAAAATTCCCCGGTGTTTGTAATTTGTCTGTTTGCATTTGCTTCTCGGTGTGTACTTATTATCTGCAGCCACCACACTCCGTGGTCCTGGTGGCTGCAGATGCAGCAGAAAGCCGAGGGAAGCATTGGGGTGCGGCGCTGCTCGGGTTTGAGGTTAGCGAGGTCCCGAGCTGGCAGATTTCTAACACCTACGCTGCCAGCTGCTGCCGTGGCTGCTCAGAGTGTGGAGGAGACAGAAGCTGTTTCACTCTGTAAAAATAAAATCTGAGAGAGGATATGTCGAGCTCGCTCCCTGGTGTGTCGGGCAGGTGATGCAGAACGGCAAACAGGCTCACACACTTTGGCCTTTCACATATAAAACGTTGCAGCGTTTCCCACACGCTGACTTTACCTGGTGGGGCTGGTTTCAGAGTTATTCTTACTCCTTCGTGTGTCCAGGAGAATCGTGCACCAAAGTTAAGTTACTGCTAACCAGTAGCTGATCGCAGCGAGTCGGATCTGGTGTCTCCAGCCGTCTGTGTCCACGGCGGACGATGATCGAGGAAAAAGTCTACCGACAAACCCGGCTCGACTGTCTTAGACTGGAGATGGAGGACCACGCCACCCAGAACCTGCCAGACGTGGAGAACTGGTCATCAGGGACAACCATCATGTAGGCCAGGATGGGGGAGGTGGAGTTTGTCCACAGGACTCAGTTTAATTAAGAAAACATGGTTTCACCTGACGTAAACACGTCTGTGGGAAAGGATGTCGTCACTTTCACATGGCTGCGTTTGTGTGAAATATTGTTGACGTGGGGTCTGAAACACGACCCAACCTTTGGTCAGCAAATTCCAACGAAAGGTTGCACAAACAGAAATCTGATGCCTCTAATCCAGTCCTCCTTCAAAGTGTTCAGCTTGTGTTGCTTTAGAGAAATATTTATTCAGTTCAACTCCAAAGAAACCTACACAGTGGAGGCCAAAACGCGTAGTTAAAGGAGTTCGTGCCAGTGATGAAGACGGAGGAGGGGACCACGTCCAAAATCCAAATCTTTGCTTAAAAACAAGCGGAAGCAGGCAAAAAGGCAAACTCTGTAAAACTGTCAGTGACAAGGTAAGATGAACCGGATCAGGGAAAGCCCGAGTAGCCTGACAGGTGAGCTCGGAGTGTGTGTGGTAATTGGCAGACAGGGAGCAGGTGTGGAATAAAACAGTGAGACTAATGAGGGCAGCACAGACGGTCTGAGGGGGAAACAACAAAGGAAGGAAGTGAAAGCAACACAAGAACCAATGATTAGAAAACAGGAAATAACTCTGTGCAGTGACCGAAAGAATGAAATCACTGATGCAAGCGGCTGATGGGCCTCTGTGATGGACTCGGAGCCACAGCTCCTCCACGTCCAGAGGGGACGGGGGAGGTGGTGAGGGCATCCGGTTAGGATCCTATCAGGAGGCCGCGAGGCAGAGCCAGAACTCAGGTGGACGGCGATGCTCGAACCAAAACGTCACAGCAGTCCAAACTCTGAGAGACGTCCGTACCTCTGGCTCAGCTTTTTCTACATTCAGTGAAATGACGGCGGTTTTTCAAAGTCGGGTTCGAACACGTCGTTTGTGTGTGATTATCGTCGATGCAGTGATACAAACTGGAGACTTTGAGTTTGTTGGTAGAAGCCCGTCTGCCTCTCAGCACATCTGAATAAACGGTGATGAAGTTTAAAGTCTTTGAACAAAAGTATCTAAAAAACATCAATAAATACACAAAGACGATGAAGACGATGAAGGCTGGTGCACACACGTAATCAGAGCTGTCAGAGCGACACACACACACAGTCGTCTGCGGTCTCTCACGCTGACGTCTCCTCTCAGCGAGCATCGGTTTATCGATCGCGGCGCTCTCTGGACGTTCTGCAGCTCTCGTGTTTTCTTGTGAGAATCTGCAGGAAATCAAATCAGCGCAGGTCAGGGAAGCGTGGCGTGGAGTCCCACCGCCCTCCGGCTGCAAACACAGCCTGCAGCCTTTACAGCCGACAGCCCGCCGAGTGCATCGGGCTGTCTGGCCCGAGAAACGAGGGGCTGTCAGGTCGATGTCACTGTAAACAGAGATTTAAGTACCTCAGTTTCACTTCTGATAAACTCCGTGTTTGTTCAAATGCTTCTTGTAGAAAAGGTGTCATCGTGGAAATCAAACTTCCACCCCCGCTCTCGTTAACGCCGCGCCGTTTTGACGTTTTGAGACCCCTGAGATGTGAGAGCGCTCCCAGAGTAACCGGCCCTAAAGCTGGATTTTATGGCCGAATGCTAGAAAATAACGATGTTGTTCGACCACAGAGGGAAGCAAATCTGTTTATGGCTGCTGCAAACAGCCACACTCGAAGGTGGAGTGGGAAGCTCGCCATAAAAGCAAAGGGAGGCAGAGGGAGCCATGACAGGGAATAAAGCAGAGGAAGGATTTATGTAGGAAATGAAAAAGATCGGGAAGTTTCAGCAGAAATTCCTCCTGAAGAGCTTCTGTCCCCACTGAGAAGCTTTTCTGATGATGTTCATCCTCACAGCCAAACATGGACGCCACACCAGCGTGCAGCCGCGCGCTCTGAAATAAACGTGTTCAAAACGTGAGCTGACGTCTGATTTATTTTCCATTTCCAGAGTTTCAAAAGAGGAGCTTTGATTTGGACACCTTTTATTTTGAAAAATTCCTCGTATTTACTCGTACCACTTCCTGCTGTGCAGCACGACTCGTGTCGATGCGATCGGCTCCGGCTGTGTCCGAGCTGGAACGCCGTATTCCCGGGATGATGCTTCACTAAGACAGGACGCGGTGGTCCGGTGGATGTGAAGGGACTCCACATCACTTTGTGACGGGAGGTTGCGTGTCATCAGTATCCTACGCTCTCATTGGTCACTTCAGCCACTCCTGAAGTTTAGAAAACTCGGACGTCTCTGTTAGTCACTTTCTTCGTGGTGCTTCCTGAAGAGACCAAAGCTGGATGGACTGCACGTCCTCCAGATGTTTGGTAGGACACCATCCAATCCAACATCTGGACGCTGGGTGGTTTTGGGGTCATTTTGAGAGCAGAGCTGATGGAGGCTTTATTACTTCATGATACACTGTAGCACTGACCCTGGAGACGAGGTGTCCCGCCTGGTTGCTGAGAGGGTCGTGGGCTCAGGCCTGTGGAGGGACGATCTGTGTCTCCACAGCTGTCCTGTTGGGTGGTCAGGACTCTGGACCTGCTGGTCTCTGATGTTGAGGTTCTTCTGTTTTGCTGGTTTTCCGCTCTGTTGTTGCTGTTTGCTCTCAGCGCGCTGCCTGCAGCTTTGTCATGTGCACTAATTTGTCTTTTTTATTTGTTTGTTTGTCGTCGCTCGTCTGCAGGTCCCTCCTGTGCTGTTGTTCAGGTTTCAGAAAGTCCTCCGAGGCTTTCACCGTCTCAGCTGCACAAACGTTTCTGTTTACTGCTCAGTGCCACTGTCGTTTCCTGCAGACGCGATGAATGAAACTAAGCTCTGTGTGTGTGTGTTACAGAAACTATGCACTACGGCGTGTCCGTGATGCCTTCAAGGCCAACAGAAATGTAGAGGATCCAAAGGCTGTGGAGAGACTGATGGAGGAGGGATGGCAGACTCTGGCACTGATACAGAGACAGGTGTGACACACACACACACACACACACACACACACACACACACACACACACACACACACACACAGGTTTGTACTGCTGTTGTTGTGAGGACCTGCCTGTGATCGTGCCCTCCACACTGACACTAAAACACCGGGTGAAAGGAAAAGTTAAGAGGAAGTGAGATCATCGAGCAGTTTCCCTCTCAGTGTTTGTTCAGCTCTGAGGATGAACCGAGCTGGGGGATCATTTTTGTTCCAGCAGTTAAAGTTATAACAGCAGTGGAAGAGTTTGTAACTCAATATAATAAAAACTGCCTGGAAAAAATTTAACTGAAATCAAAATAAATACAGTGAGAAAAATAATTAGAATAGAATAGAATTCAACTTTATTGTCATTGCACATGCACAGGTACAGGGCAACGAAATGCAGTTTGCATCCATCCAGAAGTGCTTTAGTGATATAGATATATTACAATATATATTAGCAATAATATAGATATGTGAGTATATTACAGAAATGGGTCTAATTGCTTCTCCCAAAGACAAGAACTAACAGACTTAAAAACTCCTTTGTCCCACACGCCATCAGACTGTTTAACTCCTCTCTGGAGGGGAGAGGGAGGGGAGACAGGGGGACAAAGGAGGGAACAACTAAGCTGTAGTGCCTCTTCACCTCACTGTACAATACCTTGTGCAATACTTTTGTAAATAGTCAACAGTGCAATAGACTCAATACTTGAAATGTGCAATTCACTTGTATTTTTTACTTTTTATTCCTATTTATTCTATTTATCCCCTTCGTATATTTTATTTATATTTGTCTCTGTATTATATATGTGTGTGTGTGTGTATGTATGTATATATATGTATATATATATATATATATATATATATATAATATTCTGTAACTTCTGTCGTTGCTGTGCTTTTTTTGGAAGTCGAATTTCCCAGAGGAACCCACCCGAGGGATTAATAAAGTTCTATCTTATCTTATCTTAGATCCACAGGTCAAAATATGAAGTAACAGTGAAATGAAGAGCAGAGGCAGGATCAGAGGATGCTGATCTGCAGCAGCTGTTTGTTACATGATGATGTTTTTCTTCTTCCTCTCTGAAGCTTTAGAGCTGTGAGCAGGTGCTGACATGAACCCAGTGTGAGGCAGGTTATCCTCAATGTCATCATGAAGTTGATGCATTCATGGAATAACGAGCCGAACGCGTTAATATTGATCAGTGATCAGCTCCACCCTGAGCCCTGCACCATCACTCTCACACTCTCAGGTTAACCAGGTTAACTAGAATGCAGATGAACACCTGCTTACCGACTCACCACCTGTCCCCCACACACACACACACACACACAGACACACACACATTACCTTGGCAGGTCAGGACTAATCACCTCACTGTTGGTCACTTTGTTCCTTTAATGCATCAGCAGCCTCTCAGCCAATCCCCATGGATGACCGAGCGTCTCCCAGTCTGCCTCTCTCTCTCACTCACACACACACACACACACACACACACACACACACACACACACACACACACACACACACACACACACACACACACACACACACACACAGCTTGTTCAGGTATCTTAGTGAGGACCTTCATTGACACAATGCTTTCCCTGACCCCTGACCCTAACCATAACCTAATTGTAACCCTGACACTAAAACCACATTTTGAGCCTCAAACATTCCTTCAAACTTGTGGGGACCGTGAGTGTGTCCTCACAAGGGACTGTTGGTTCTCACTAGTAGAATGCAGATTTCGGTCCTCACAAAGATAGCTAGACAGGAACACACACACACACACACGTGTTCACACATTCTGAAGACGGGGACGTGTTGTTGCTGCTCTCGCTCATCGTCAGCAGTTGGTTAAACAAGTTGTTCGTACCTGTGATTTTTAGCTGCTACCTGAGGCTAACTGGCGCTGACAGGTGGAGCACCTCCCTCTAAGTATTACCGCTAACAGCCGTGCTAACAGCCGTGCTAACAGCCGTGCTAACAGCCGTGCTAACAGCCGTGCTAACAGGCGTGCTAACAGCCGTGCTAACAGCGAGTATCTGGATGTAGAATTTACAGTAAAAAACACAACACCAGGGCTGAAGTGTGTTTGAAGGCCAGCAGGGGGCGATAGACTTCCAGCCCTGCAGAAGTTTATGGGTGAAGTTTGGCTCTGACGTCTGTAAAAGGTCCTGATGGGTTTGTGGGTGAGTCGATAGACCGGTTTCACCGTCACATCTTCCCCGCCCCATCACATCCAGTTTGTGTTGCCAAGATGGCGCTGAGGAATCGCACGTCGCTGTCACGGTAGAAGTCAGATGGTCAGAAGTACTGAGCCACCGCCATGCTGCGCCTGCAGGAGCTGCTCAGCTGCTGGTTTGTGTGCTGATGTTGGTGCCAGAGGGGGTTTGATTCACTGTGTGGCCCCGCCCCTTACCTTACGCGGTGGTTGAGTCGCTGTGGTTTTCTTATTATTATGGTTAGTTTGTGAGTTAGGCTAACATTTAGTCGCAGAGGAACGTGCTTCATGGTTAAAACACCTTAAATAGGAACATTTGTAGGGTCACATGACCTTCAGTCTTCTTGTTTAGTGTGAATCAGAAACTTTCCAGCAAACGTCACTAAACTGAGTGAGCAGAAACGCAGAGAAAGTTCTTTGCTGGCTTTTCTTGCCGTTCTGCTTCTTTCTCAGGTCATTTTCACGGCTTGATGTCCACTCCAGAGCATCTCTTTATTTCCTCGCTGACTCGTCTGCTTGGTTGTTATCGAGTTAGACCGCTCTGCAGCCAGGCTCTGTGCTGACTGCACGCTTTGTTTGCTGCTCGGATCCTTCACGCCTGCTGCAAATCAGAAATGATGAATTACAAAGGCTGCACGCTGACGTGTCGCAGCGCCGTGAGGCCGCAGCCTCGTTCGCGTGCTCCGTGTGGCGCCCGTCACGTATGTTACCCTGTCGTGTATTTACCGCTCACATGTCAGCCGGCCACGGTCTTCACTCCTCACCTCAGAGTTCAGAGAACATTTGATTGAGGACCCGCTCACCACCACCTCTCCCAGGCGAGGCATTCCAGGGCAGAAGCTGAAGACATTACTTCCTGTTTCGCTTTGGATCGACTCCGTGACGTCTGCTTAGACTGCTGCCTCTTTGACCCAAACTTCCAGATGGATGGATGCAGGGATGGAGGGATGGATGGATGAACAGGTGATGTAAGGTTGGATGGTTGTAGTGCAACCAGCTCCTGGAGTAAAGCTGTGAGGTGGAGTCATGGAGGTAAAATGAGCCGACGACACGTTCGAGGTTGCAGGAAAGAAGCTGAGCTGTGACAGAAGCTTGTAGAGCTCCATCTACCCGCCTCCACGTGGAGCTCGCTCTGCACACGGAGTAAGACCTCCACCTTTGTTCACCCACAGTTATTAACCGTGTCGATGTGTTTCACGCTTCAGAGTGAACTTTATTTACTTGAGTGGTGAAGGCTTGGAGGTCTGAGCACCTGAACAGGTAGAACTGAGGCCCGTTAGACACGTCACAACTTCCAAAAATGTACATTTATGGTTTTCTGGAGGTTCACACCAACGCCCGTCTCTCTCTGTGTAGTGTTTCATCCTCTGTGAGATTAAAGGCTGCAGCCAGTTTTCACACATCCACAAACGCCGGCGTCAGCACAGCGTTCTGCAGGAAACGGCGACAGCTTTGACATACAGCGTACGCATCAGCGCGCTCCGATTGGCTGGGCGGACCCGGAGCGCAGAGTGTTTTATGTTCCCATTTCACTACAGCGTGCGTGTGTGTGTGTGCGTGTGTCCTCTGCATCCGCCCACACTGACTCACAGATTAAGTGCATCAGAGCAGGAATGCTCCTGTTGCAGTACTTCAGGCTTCTGGAAGAATCCATCCCGGCTCCTGGTGGAGGAGCCTGTGTGCTTCATCCAGGCTGGCCCCTCCCCTGTGCACACATCCGTACAGTGTGTTATATAAGAGGCGGAGCGGGTGGGGGCACAAACATCTTGCCTCGGCTGACAATGAATAATAAGCTGAGTCCCTTTAAAGCATCGCGCCTCGTGTTCATTATTCATTCTCTGATAGTCAGACCGAAGGAGAAAACAACAGGTAAATGCAAACAGTCAAATACCTTTCATAACAACCCCGGGCTACATGTGCTCCCACCCCTCATTACCATACCCAGCGTGCAACAGGAAGCAGTAACCCCGTCACATGCCCGTGGCAGGTTTAAAAGTCGCCCAGCTGGTAGCGTGCCGTCAGTGCTCAAACACCTGCAGCCAGGTGTGTCCCTGAGAGGCTTCCTCTGCTCGAGGGTGGAGGTAGAGCTGGAGCCCCTCATGTGAAATATTCCAACAACAACGGGCGACGTTAGCGTGGCTTTGGCCAGCGAATGAAGAACGCTGCAGACTGAAGTGTGACTGGTTTAGAGGGCCATCCACACAACCAGAGCATGAAACCTGTGGAAGAGGCTTTATTTCCTGTCAGGTTTGGGCACCGCCCCCCGGCTCTCAGGGTCAGGTTTGACACTAAAGCTGTTAGTTGTGGTGAAAATGTGCCGTACTGGCCTCACTGAGGCTGCGACCCGGAGCCCCTCCTGCAGTTTGAACAAACAACACTGCCTCGCAGCTCGGGGACGAGCTGAAGCTCCACCTTCTGCTCACGGGGATGAGTTTAGACGTGAATGTTGCAGTTTGAGCATCGCCCTGTAACGGGTCAGAGCGAGGTGTCGCTCTGGCTCCGCCTCTCCTCTCCTGCTGACCCGGTGACCTCGCTCCTCCTTCGTTACGTGCCGCTCACTGAAGCAGCTCAGTGAGGTTGAAGCGAGCGGCTCTGCAGCCGGGCTTCGAGCCGCGCTCGTCCCTCATCGCCACTCCGCTCGCTGTCTGTTTATTTTTTGTTGTTTGTGTTTATATTCATGTGTGGGCGTACAGTGTGGATTCATCTGCCGCATGTGGGCGTACTTCTGTGACTCTGCAGCGCTGATTGTGTGCATACGCTCAAAAACTGGAGTTTGTTCTTAATTGTCTTTGTGTGCGTGTGTGTGTGTGTGTGTGCATGCCTGTGTGTGTGTTTGGGCCTTTGTAAGTTAGTTAGGGAGTAAAGATGATGGATTGCAGCTGCAGAGCCGCCTCTGTCTGTGCAGAGAAACTAAAGCAGTGTTGAATGCGAGTGCAGCAGCTGAATGCAAGCATTCAGGAGGTGAGGGGTGCTTAGCATGAACAGGGCCTTCATGTGACCTCAGCATTTTCTACTGTAACCAACAGAGAGTGAACATTTCAGGCATCACACTTCCTTTGCGTTGTGATTGGCTGGACGTCGTCACAGTAACACTGCAGCTGGTTGGAGCTCATGTTGCTACAAACGGTCGATCAGAGGCTCGGCTCTGAGTCGGGCCCCACAGACACAAACATGTTTACAGCTCTGCAGGTAAATCGTCTGAATCGTATTAAGGCCTAAAGTTTGCATTATTAGGGGCGTGGCCTCTGTGACTGACAGGTGCATGGGTACACAGGTGGCTGTAGCTGCTAGCTTCACCTGAACTGTTGGAGCCTTTTGGAGCTTTTTTAATGACATTATGTGACCAATAATATGGCTGCTGTGAGGTTACTATAGAAACAGATCGTTCAGGAAGTCTTGGTGACTGTAAATGGAAGATGGCGCCGTCCCAAATATTTGAAGGTTTGTCTTCATGCTCGCTCAGAAATACTTTTCTAGTTATTTTACTTTGAGTTTACTTTCTTCGTTTTGGCTCCATCGAAGAAATCAGTTTGTCTCCTGGAGCAGGAAGGCGACAGGTGAAGGTTCTTGAGTATTTATACATCCTGATGGACGTCCACCATGGTTTCAGGCGACACCAGTGATTCTGTTGTATGTTAATGTTAAACTGAAATCAGCCGATGTGAGGCTCGTGTGACGGGTTTGCTGCTCTGCAGTCACCAGAACAGCGTCTGAAACGCCACCACACACCAGGCGGATTCAGGAGAGGAAGCAGTGAGGCCAAACACACACGTCACAGCTAGTAACACGATTCAGTCACACTGACGGGTGTGTCATAGATGGATGCAGCGCCATCTTTGATGTGTGTGATTTACACACAGTTATAGAAATATGGAAGTAGTAATTCTCTGCTTGTAGGACTTGTTAATGTTGTGGCCTCACTCTGTCATCGTGTGTGTGTGTGAGAGAGTGTGTGTGAGAGAGTGTGTGTGTGTGAGAGAGTGTGTGTGAGAGAGTGTGTGTGTGAGAGAGTGTGTGTGTGTGAGAGTGTGTGTGTGTGAGAGAGTGTGTGTGAGAGAGTGTGTGTGAGAGAGAGTGTGTGTGAGAGAGTGTGTGTGAGAGAGTGTGTGTGAGAGAGTGTGTGTGTGTGTGTGTGTGAGAGTGTGAGAGAGTGTGTGTGAGCGGCGGCCTCAGAAGAGCCATTTCGCAACGATTGCTGCTGCTTAATGTCACCGCAGTGTCATGCCGCCTTCGGCCATTTTGGCTCAATTGAGATTAAATGCCACAGCGAGCGGTGAGTTATACCTGCCAGGTCTTGGTGGGGGTGTTGTGGTGGTGGGGGGGGGCTTCCGGTGGCCCATTACGGCTCTTGGGGGTCGGACAGAATCTCAATGAGCCCGTTCTCGCCGTTTAACAAACACGCGGAGGACTTATCTCAGCGTTCGATGGACGTGGGGGTTCAGTCGCCTCTCCGGTCTGCTCGTATTCAGCTGCAGGCAGATTGAAATCCCTCTCTGGGACGGCCGTGCTAATATTTAAACAGCTCTGCGACCATGGAGGCATAAAAGCCCTGCCGACCCTCCAGCTGCTGTGACACATCTGCATCCAGAGCATCGCAGCTGAGGCCACAGACTGTATATCAACGATGGACTGAGCCTGCAGTCTTTGCAGTGACCAGCAGGGGGCGAGCTCTTTAGTGTGACTGATTGAAAGCTTACAGAGACGTCACATGACTTATGGCTGACACAGACATGTGTTTTAACTGAAACATGAATAAATGTGAGCTGAACTGAGCACGCCCCCACCTGGCAGGGATGCAGTTTAGGTTTAAAGGGTTATAATTGGACCCTTTTATAATACTAATACTAATAATACTAAGTGCAATAATCCTTTCTGTCATCGTTGTATTTTTACTCAGTTGTATATAGTATTTGTATTTGTATTCTACTTTTATCTTATTGTATATTTATTTTATTTTATTCTACTGTATATAGTATTTTATTTTATTCTATTCTGTACAGTTGTGTACTGTATTTATTCTTATTGTATTCTAATTTTTGCCTCATAACTTTTGCACTGTCCACTCCTGCTGTGACAAAACAAATTTCCCACGTGTGGGACTAATAAAGGTTATCTTATCTTATCTTATCTTTTACCTCGATTATGTTTGTTTAATAATAACCTGAACACAAAATTGTGCAGATCTGAGATCTTCCATGCAAACATGCAGGTGAGATTAGAGTGGGTAGGTGGAGGCTGTCCTGCCCTGTGGCAGCTGGAATAGGCTCCAACCCCCCGATGACCCTGAATTATGGATGTGTGGAAGCGGGTGGAGGTCGTAGGAGCCGGGCTGGAACTGTTTGATAGAACGATATGGGGGAGACGGGTCGCGTTTAACCCTGACAGCCTGAATTTTGTCAGGTTTAAAGACTTCCAGGAACATGTAGGAAGCTTTACTTTCAGAAAGAGGAAGTTCATTTTAAAGACACTTGTGTTTATAGAAGAAGAAACCTGCCACTGACTTTAATAAAGAGACATTTTGACCTGTTGGTGCAGCTTCTCTGCAGGAATCCCAATAAAAGCGCAGTAAGTCCTGAACTCGTAGTTTCTGCAGTTTAAATCGTTCTGTGGAGAGATCGATGGAGTAACTGTACGTTTTATGGCGAGCAGCTGCTGTTTGCTGTGCGATATTCGCCACGAGACATCTGGTCTCCTCTGAAGATTAACCACGTCGGCCGAATTATCTCCGGCCTGAACACACGTGAACATTTCTGCTTCGGCTCGTATCTTCAGTCACATCCAGATCTGTTGTAGAGATTTATCTCCCACCTGAGTTCATATCCTGTTTCCTCCAATCTGAGGCTTTCATACTGCCTGAAACGGTATTAAACTGGATTATTTCCTCTCGGCTGCCTTATTGTAGGCATGTTTGCATGTGTGTGATTTATGTGGTCAGTGGTTATGGATTTTCTTCAGGGGGAAGCAAGCAAACAAATTATTTTCTTGTTAGTTTAATTGATTTTGGTTTTACGGCCCCTTTATTATTGTCCCTGTTAAACTTGTGCTAAATGTGGCTGTTAGCAGGTCCAGTTTACACAAAGACACCATCACAGTCTGGCTTTTTCCCCACCGATGTGGTCCTGGTCATTTTTTAAGAGGAGTTTTATTCACTCAAACATCCTGAAAACGTTTGTTATCAAATAGGCTAACAGGCTGGTGTTATTTTTGGCTAACTCTGTCCTATCAGAATATGACAAACAAAGTCGTCACTCTGGCTGACGAACTTCAGAAAGTCCAACCCACAAAGTGCTACGTGGGTTTCTAGAGATCACAGCGTGAGGGTTTGGTTACCAGTGAAGATGTTGGACCTTAGATGGTGAGTGAGGTAACAAAGACTCGTCGCCTGAACTCTTTGTGGATCGTGTTAAAACGCCGTTGTGGCGGGCACGGTCTGTGATGCCGTGCAGGGACGGTGGACGCACCTACACAGCATCTGCAGTCATGCGCAGCAATCTTAAATACTGTAATGGGCCCTGTGTTTGCTAAAGTGAAGTGCGTGCTGAAAAGCTTGAAAATGTCATCGGGTCCGCCGTGGTCATTTACATTTGTCACGTTCGAGCCAAGGCTGAGCACAGCCGCTTTGGCTTTGGTCCACCTCGTGACCATTTAGCTCCTGCCAAAACTTTACCTGCTGCTCTGTTTCCAGCACAGCAGTCCAGTACAGATCACTGTAGATGCAGAGCAGCCACCCGCGTGCTCTACCTTCCTGTCATCGTGAGGTATTTACTTGGAGCAAGCACCCTTCCTCACAGAGGCTCCAGAGTTTCCTGCCAGAGAACTCTGAGGTCGCTGAAAAAGACACGCTCCTCAGCATTGGTCTACTTTGTGCCAAGCACCGCCCACAGCTCACACTTATACACGGGCTTGATTGCATATAACGTTATCCTGCTGTAACCACCATGTTAGCCTTTTCCAAAACATGAAGATGAACCACACGGAGGCGGATGCTCAGACTCACGACCCTCCAGAAGACCTGTGAAGGTAGAGAGCTGATCTCAGCCGGGTCGAACGGCGTCTTCTGAATTCAAGGTTCAATCAGCACATAAACAGGGAGGCTGAGCAGAATCTCCGGCTTCTTGGAAGTCAGCATGTTAATCCAGTAAGATCACATGTGAGCCCCACACCCAGGTGTGCTGTGAGAGTTTCATGACAGCTGGATGAGCTCCAGCCGCACGAGAGCCAGAAATGGATGAAATGTGACCGAAACCAACTCGGCTAAAAGTCCTCAAACTGGTTCTAAGACTCAAAGAAAGCTTTTATTTCTAGTTGTGAGCAGATTTATGGGCATTTATTCACAATAGAAATCAGACAAAGTCACGCTGCATCTAAAGATGAGGATATCGCATGTATGTCTTCACTGAGCAGCCACTCGAGGAGGACAGGATGCAAAGTGTTTGGAACCAAGTGTGTCGACAGAAGCAGGAACGTGTTGGATTCGTGTATCTGAGGATTTTCAGGAAGTTTCATATGCATGAAAATCTCTGCTCGGTTTCAGGTTTGTGGGGATACCAGTGATCAGAGTTTATGAACAACATCCAGCATCTGTGCTGCTGTTCCCTCCAGAGTCAGCCATGTTAGAGATGAGGTTTTAAATAACTTCAAGCAGGACCAGTGAAGTGTTTCCCGATGCAGGAGATCAGTCCTGCGCTCCCCTCAGAGCTCTTTCTGACGCACTGACGGGGGACCAGAGATTTTGGGAAAGCCTGAGCCAGACAGTAGCTGAACTGAAAAGTAGGGCAACACCCTGCGTGAAAGCCTGCGTCACCTCCTCCTCCTCTTCACCTCGCTATCCCCCCCGTTTCCTCTCTTGCTCTTCCTCCACATTTTGATCGGTGAAAATCCGCGGCCTTCCTCCCTCCATCCCAGAGAAATCCCACACCTTTATTGCTTCTTTACACCCGGCTGCCCCCACAGGTCCTGATAGCTTTACCTAGCTTTAGACACACACACACACACACACACACACACACACACTGCAGAGCAAACTCTATTAAAAAGAGGAGGGAGTAGCTCAGGTGGATGAAAGCAGACAGGTTTTCCTCGCTCTCCTCTTCCTCCTCCTCCTCTTTCTCAGCCTCAGCGAACATCACACAGACGCTGTAGAGGAGGCAGGTCTGCAAATCTACAAAGGAGACCTCTTAATTAGAGCTGGAGCTGCAGTTTATGTGCTGAATTATGCATTTATCACAGCTGAGAGGGGACTCGAGCCTTTCACACGCTGCATCGTGTGTCTGTTAGTGAGAGCTGGGCATCATTTCCTCATGCACAGCACCGTCACTACCATTGCATGTCACAGTGAAATAACCAGAAAGTGTCACTTTAAACGATGGAGTTTAATATATTGGACCGTAAATGTGAGATGTAGACTGATGGGCGTATCCATAGTGACCTGGTGATGTCACCTACGAGACTGGGGCGCCACATTTTGAGGCTGTTAAAGGTGATGCTTGAGTGCTGCATCACTGAAAACGGGTTTTTGTTTCTTTACGGCGGCCACATCAGCCTGCTCAGAGCGGCTGGGGAGGACAGGAAGTCGAACACTAGACCAGCACAGAGAATCCTGTCACTTCAAAATAAAAGACCCAGTGAAGAGACGCTGGAGCGATTTAAAGACGAGGATGAAGAAAAGTCGACGACACGTCAAAGCCTCGGAGTATTTCAGGTTGTTTCTGGGAGATCAACTACGCTTACGTCACACACACAAAGCGGCGTAGAGCTTGGTCCGAATGTACTCGAGATGCACAACAAAGTCCTGATGAGCTTCTCCTGCAAACAGGAGCTGAAAAGTCTTTATTTCAGTCGCTCTGAAGAAGTGACGAATGAAAAGATAAAAGTGAAATCCAGCCTCAGAGAGAGCTGAACGGTGTAACCTCAGATCTCGCTCCCCTCTCATCTCTTTGGTCCTCACATCATCGGCAGCCCCACAACTCCCCCAAAAACAGAGAGAGAGCTGAAGTATTGATTTCTGAGCAGCGAGGCCCTCAAAGACTCAAACCCTCGCTCCCCTCTGAAGCCGCCAACACGCAGCTGGGCAGCTTTAACAAAATAAAAAGGCGAATCACACATGAAGCCTCCGGGATCCTTAAAAACACGCTGGGCAGGATCGGCCTGAACACTCGACCGGGCTCGGGCTGTTTGAATCATGTGTGGTTTTAATCTTCTGCTACAGTAAAATAATCAATAATCATGTAAATCTGTTGGTGTTCAGCAACATTCGCCATGAAGCTTTGTTTTTACCCCGCCACACCGTCCTTTACAGGTCCGACTGTAGCGGCTTCATCAGGGCGCTGCTGTGTGAGCCAGAGTTACAGGAAGTACAGAGTGAAGTACTTCCTGTAACAACCAGCAGGAGCCCAGAGATGGAAGGGATTCTGGAGCGTCTCAGGTTTTGTCTGTAGACGGTTCCTCCACACTCGTCCCATCCATCCATCCATCCATCATCTGCTTATCCGAGGCCGGGTCGCAGGGGCAGCAGCCCAAGCAGAGAAGCCCACCCCTCCCTCTCCCCAGCCACCTCCTCCAGCTTATCCGGGGGAACACCAAGGCGTTCCCAGGCCAGCCAAGAGATGTAATCTCTCCAGCGTGTCCTGGGTCTGCCCCGGGGCCTCCTCCCGGTGGGACATGCCTGGAACACCTCACCCAGGAGGCGCCCAGGGGGCATCCTTGTGCCCAAACCACCTCAGCTGGCTCCTTTCGATGTGGAGCAGCAGCTGCTCTACTCTGAGCCCCTCCCGGATGGCCGAACTTCTCACCCTATCTCTAAGGGAGAGGCCAGCCACCCTTCGGAGGAAGCTCATTTCTGCCGCTTGTATCTGCGATCTCGTTCTTTCGGTCACTACCCACAGCTCGTGGCCATAGGTGAGGGTAGGGACGTAGATCGACCAGTTGAGAGCTTCGCTTTTACGCTCAGCTCCCTCTTCACCACAACAGCAGCGTCCGCATACTTCCAACAAGTCATCATCATTTTCATCAAACCGCCGAACCCAGATGGTCAGAACTCGATTGGTTAAAAAATGTTAATTATGTAATTCTGAATTTTAAATATGACTTCCACTGTTACACCGCCTCCCACCCTGTAACGGTGTGTGTAAACAGGAACTTTTTAAAGTGGGCGTGTTTCTGTGACGATGTGGTTGATGCTGCTGGTCCGGCCTCTAAGCATGAATCATTTCTGTAGCTGCTTCGGTGCTGCTGCTTTGCCGTGTTAGATGTTCGTAGATATGTTTCTCATCACGTTTCGTCCCTGAACGCTGCAGAGAGACTGCACATCGCTTTAGCACCTCCCCCTCATCCTCCTCTTGTTGGGATATTTTCTGGTACTTTCTTTTGTTTGTTTGCTTTCTTCTATTCTTGGAAATCTGGAGCTGATGCAATGATGATATTCCATCGTCCTCCTCAACACACACACACACACACACACACACACACACACACACGCTGCATGATGAAATTCATTGACTGGAGAAGGCAATGTGATGTGAGGACAACAGTGAGCAACGAGAGGAGGAAGAGGAGGAATGCAGGGAGACGATGGGAAGAATGAGGGAGGAGGAAGAGTTGTGTTTGTGCTGATGTTGGAGGTGATGGCTGCACGTGTTCGTCAGTTTGTCCTTAATGACACATTAATAGCACGCCCGCCGAGCTTCATCCTCTGGTCGAACTCTTGAACCCGAAGGCTGCGGCGCCATGTTGGGTTGGAGAAGCAGCTCGGAGCAGTGACGGAGGAATGACCATGAGTCATGCAGAACCAGGCAGGTTCTGCAGGGCTTTCTTCCTGTTCAAAGGGAGCTTTTCCTTCCCGCTGTCACCGAGTGCTTGCTCATTGGTGCAGGGTGATTAGCTCACTAGTAGCTAATCACCCTGCACCCTGCATTACTACTACTCAGTAGTAGTAGTAATAGTAGTACTAGTAGCAATAATAATAATAATAATAATAATAATAATAATAATTAAAGCTGCAAGCAGCGTTATGAGGGCCCTCGCACCCCCGGCGTGTCGAGCCATGCCCAACACCTGAAACCAGCACGTCCGATCTGATGTCACATTGATGGAATTCATGCATTTAACCACCAGCTAACATTTCAACTCATTCATTCATGATTAGTTAGTCGTTCCACTAGGTGGCGCTCTAACCATTATAGACAAAGGGCATAACAAACATTTCCGAGCTCGAGTCTCATCACGCCTGCGACCTTTGGGAGAGATTGGACTTTGTGTCTTTGAGTGACAGCAGATTACTGCTTTTTGGCGAGTGATTGAAACTCCACGTGCCGCCATGACCACCCCGTTTCCTTGAACGTAAAAAGCTTCGCAATTTAACATCACAAAGGTCTTTAGATTCCACACACTGGAGAATCGTTCAATATGATGAAATCCCTTGGAGGAGTTCGTCAAAGTATGAAGCCTGAAAAGAGGGGAAAATGTCGCCAAAATTACACATTAATTTTAAAATGGCTGACTTCCTGTTGGATTTGGGATATTGCTCCAAGAGACTTTTTTGTACATATTGATATCTCCTATAAGCTTACCAGGTTTCAGACTCATACATAAAACACAGAGCTGGGGCTGATGTTTTGAAATTTTGTAGGGGGCGCTGTGGAGTAATTTCGCGCTATTCAATGAAAATGATCATATGACAACAAAGCCTACATCCATTTGGAGGTGTGTGCCAAATTTCAAGCCTCTATAAACTTTCCAAGCCCCTCAAAAGCCACTTCATCTTTCATGGTGAACCGCGTTGCCACCAGGGTGCGCCGTTCAGTTTAAAGTCACAATTTTTGCACTGAAGCATCACGAGGGACTGATGGTGATATTCACCGCTTTTGAGGTGGCCACGATCAACCTGTGAAAATCAGTACAACAAAATTAAAGCCATGACATTTCCTGTGGCCACTAGGTGGCGCTGTCCGTATTTCCGACAATGGGCACATCAATCTGTTCAGGGCGGGTCTGACATCATGCCTGTAAAGTCTGGTACTGATCAGACTGGATTTCATTGAGTTATACTAATTTGTTTCTTCATGGCGTGACATCAAAGTTCGCCATGCTGCTGGGGTCACACCCTTTTGCGAAAACTCACAGTTTTCACTGTAACCCAAGACCAACTCCTTAAGGCTTTCCTGGAGAAATTTGAGGCTGCAGATGTCACCCATCACTATACTGTACCCCAAAGTGTAAAACATGACATTTCCTGTTCCCACTAGGTGGCGCTGTCCTTGATGTCAAGTATGGCAGTTGAAATATGTTCAGGGGTGGAGCCTTATCATATGTGTGCTCTTTGGTCCAGATCGGAACATGTATGACAGAATGAGAGGCAATAAGATTTTCATGGCGAGTCATCGAAATTCGCCATGGCGCCACGGCCTCATAGTATTGTGAAAACTCAAAAGCTCCGCAATTTAACATGGCACAAGGGTGTAGTTGACACTGTCCAAATTTGAAGGTTATGAAATGAAACCCCAAGGAGGAGTTCGCAAAAGTTCGAGGCATGGAAATGGCAAAATTAGAGCCAAAATGTCACCTTCTCTTCCAAATGGCGGACTTCCTGTTGGGTTTGCGTCAATGGGCCCACAGACTTTTTTGTTCGTCTTGGCATGATACACATGTGTGCCAAATTTCATACATGTAGCTCAAACCATGTGGTCGTAGGGCTGCATTTAACAAGGCATAGGTGGCGCTCTAGAGCCATTTCCCAGTGCTCATATGTAAAACCATTAAAATACAAAATTTTTCACCAAACCTGGCATGTGTGCAAAATTTCATGAGTTTTTGAGCATGTTTAGGCCCTCAAAAAGGCCCTTGTTTGGGGTGAATAATAATAATAATTAAAGCTGCAAGCAGCGTTATGAGGGCCCTCGCACCCTGGCGTGTCGAGCCACGCCCAACACCTAAAACCAGCACGTCCAATGTGATGTCACATTGATGGAATTCATGCATTTAACCACCAGCTAACATTTCATCTCATTGAACCATGATTATAGTCGTCCCACTAGGTGGCGCTCTAACTATTACTGACAAATGGCATAACAAACATTTCCGAGCTCGAGTCTCATCACACCTGCGACGTTTGGGAGAGATTGGATATTGTGTTTTTGAGTGACAGCAGATTACTGCTTTTTGGCGAGTGATTGAAACTCTAAGTGCCGCCATGACCACCCCGTTTCCCTGAACGTAAAAAGCTTCGCAATTTAACATCACAAAGGTCTTTAGATTCCACAAACTTCAGATCGTTCCAATCTGATGAAATCCCTTGGAGGAGTTCGTCAAAGTATGAAGCCTGAAAAGAGGGGAAAATGTCGCCAAAATTACACATTAATTTTAAAATGGCTGACTTCCTGTTGGATTTGGGATATTGCTCCAAGAGACTTTTTTGTACATCTTAATATCTTCCATGAGCTTACCAAGTTTCAGACTCATAGATAAAACACAGAGCAGGGGCTGATATTTTGAAACTTTGTAGGGGGCGCTGTGGAGCAATTTCGCGCTATTCAATGAAAATGATCACATGACAACAAAGCCTTCATCCATTTGGGTGTGTCTGCCAAATTTCAAGCCTCTATAAACTTTCCAAGCCCCTCAAAAGCCACTTCATCTTTCATGTTGAACCGCGTTGCCACCAGGGTGCGCCGTTCAGTGTAAAGTCACAATTTTTGCACTGAAGCATCACGAGGGACTGATGGTGATATTCACCGCTTTTGAGGTGGCCACGATGAACCTGTGAAAATCAGTACAACAAAATTAAAGCCATGACATTTCCTGTGGCCACTAGGTGGCGCTGTCCGTATTTCCGACAATGGGCACGTCAATCTGTTCAGGGCGGGTCTGACATCATGCCTGTAAAGTCTGGTACTGATCAGACTGGATTTCATTGAGTTATACTAATTTGTTTCTTCATGGCGTGACATCAAAGTTCGCCATGCTGCTGGGGTCACACCCTTTTGCGAAAAGTCACAGTTTTCACTGTAACCCAAGACCAACTCCTTAAGGCTTTCCTGGAGAAATTTGAGGCTGCAGGTGTCACCCATCACTATACTGTACCCCAAAGTGTAAAACATGACATTTCCTGTTCCCACTAGGTGGCGCTGTCACTGGTGTCAAATATGGCAGTTGAAATATGTTCAGGGGTGGAGCCTTATCATATGTGTTCACTTTGGTCAAGGTCAGAAAATGTATGACAAAATGAGAGGCAATAAGATTTTCATGGCGAGTCATCGAAATTCGCCATGGCGCCACGGCCTCATAGTATTGTGAAAACTCAAAAGCTCCGCAATTTAACATGGCACAAGGGTGTAGTTGACACTGACCAAAGATGAAGCTTATACAACCAAATCCCAAGGAGGAGTTCGCAAAAGTTCGAGGCATGGAAATGGCAAAATTAGAGCCAAAATGTCACCTTCTCTTCCAAATGGCGGACTTCCTGTTGGGTTTGCATCAATGGGCCCACAGACTTTTTTGTTCGACTCGGCATGATACACATGTGTGCCAAATTTCATACATGTAGCTCAAACGATGTGGTCGTAGGGCTGCATTTAACAAGGCATAGGTGGCGCTCTAGAGCCATTTCCCAGTGCTCATATGTAAAACCATTAAAATACAAAATTTTTCACCAGACCTGGCATGTGTGCAAAATTTCATGAGTTTTTGAGCATGTTTAGGCCCTCAAAAAGGCCCTTGTTTCGCCTGAATAATAATAATAATAATAATAATAATTAAAGCTGCAAGCAGCATTATGAGGGCCCTCGCACCCCCGGCACGTCGAGCCACTGCCAACACCTCAAACCGGCACGTCCGATGTGATGTCACATTGATGGATTTCATGCTTTTAATCACCAGCTAACATTTCATCTTATTCAACCAGGATTATAGTCATGCCACTAGGTGGCGCTCTAACCATTATTGACAAATAGCATAACAAACATTTCCAAGCTCGAGTCTCATCACACCTGCGACCTTTGGGAGAGATTGGACATTGTGTTTTTTAGTGACAGCAGATTACTGCTTTTTGCGAGTGATTGAAACTCTACGTGCCGCCATGACCACCCCGTTTCCCTGAACGGAAAAAGCTTCGCAATTTAACATCACAAAGGTCTTTAGATTCTACACACTGAAGAATGCTTCAATATGATGAAATCCCTTGGAGGAGTTCGTCAAAGTATGAAGCCTGAAAAGAGGGGAAAATGTCATCAAAATTACACATTAATTTTAAAATGGCTGACTTCCTGTTGGATTTGGGATATTGCTCCAAGAGACTTTTTTGTACATCTTGATATCTTACACAAGCTTACCAAGTGTCAGACTCATAGATGAAACACAGAGCAGGGGCTGATGTTTTGAAATATTGTAGGGGGCGCTGTGGAGCCATTTTGCGCTATTTAAGGAAAATGGTTACATAACAACAATGCTTTCATCCATTTGGAGGTGTGCGCCAAATTTCAAGCCTCTATAAACTTGCCAAGCCCCTCAAAAGCCACTTCATCTTTCATGATGAACTGCGTTGCCACCAGGGTGCGCCGTTCAGTTTAAAGTCACAATTTTTGCACTGAAGCATCACGAGGGACTGATGGTGATATTCACCGCTTTTGAGGTGGCCACGATCAACCTGTGAAAATCAGTACAACAAAGTTAAAGCCATGACATTTCCTGTTGCCACTAGGTGGCGCTGTCCGTATTTCCGACAATGGGCATATCAATTTGTTCAGGGCGGGTCTGACATCATGCCTGTAAAGTCTGGTACTGATCAGACTGGATTTCATTGAGTTATACTAATTTGTTTCTTCATGGCGTGACATCAAAGTTCGCCATGCTGCTGGGGTCACACCCTTTCGTGAAAAGTCACAGTTTTCACTGTAACCCAAGACCAACTCCTTAAGGCTTTCCTGGAGAAATTTGAGGCTGCAGATGTCACCCATCACAATACTGTACCCCAAAGTGTAAAACATGACATTTCCTGTTCCCACTAGGTGGCGCTGTCCCTGGTGTCAAATATGGCAGTTGAAATATGTTCAGGGGTGGAGCCTTATCATATGTGTTCACTTTGGTCAAGGTCAGAAAATGTATGACAAAATGAGAGGCAATAAGATTTTCATGGCGAGTCATCGAAATTCGCCATGGCGCCACGGCCTCACCGTATTGTGAAAACTCAAAAGCTCCGCAATTTAACATGGCACAAGGGTGTAGTTGACACTGACCAAATATGAAGGTTATGAAATCAAACCCCAAGGAGGAGTTCGCAAAAGTTCGAGGCATGGAAATGGCAAAATTAGAGCCAAAATGTCACCTTCTCTTCCAAATGGCGGACTTCCTGTTGGGTTTGCGTCAATGGGCCCACAGACTTTTTTGTTCGTCTTGGCATGATACACATGTGTGCCAAATTTCATACATGTAGCTCAAACGATGTGGTCGTAGGGCTGCATTTAACAAGGCATAGGTGGCGCTCTAGAGCCATTTCCCAGTGCTCATATGTAAAACCATTAAAATACAAAATTTTTCACCAGACCTGGCATGTGTGCAAAATTTCATGAGTTTTTGAGCATGTTTAGGCCCTCAAAAAGGCCCTTGTTTCGCCTGAATAATAATAATAATAATATTAAAGCTGCAAGCAGCGTTATGAGGGCCCTCGCACCCCATCGCGTCGAGCCACGCCCAACACCTACAACCAGCACCTCCGATCTGATGTCACATTGATGGAATTCATGCATTTAACCACCAGCTAACATTTCATCTCATTCAATCATCATTATAGTCGTCCCACTAGGTGGCGCTCTAACCATTACTGACAAATGGCATAACAAACATTTCCAAGCTCGAGTCTCATCACGCCTGCGACCTTTGGGAGAATTTGGACATTTAGATTTTGAGTGACAGCAGATTACTGCTTTTTGGCGAGTGATTGAAACTCCACGTGCCACCATGACAACCCCGTTTCCCTGAACGTAAAAAGCTTCGCAATTTAACATGACAAAGGTCTTTAGATTCCACACACTGGAGATTGGTTCAATATGATGAAATCCCTTGGAGGAGTACGTCAAAGAACGGTGCCTGGAAAGAGGGGAAAATGTTGCCAAAATTACACATTCATTTTAAAATGGCTGACTTCCTGTTGGATTTGGGATATTGCTCCAAGAGACTTTTTTGTACATCTTGATATCTCCTATAAGCTTACCAGGTTTCAGAAGCATACATAGAACACAGAGCAGGGGCTGTGGTTTTGAAATTTTGTAGGGGGCGCTGTGGAGCCACTTCGCGCTATTCAATGAAAATGATCACATGCCAACAAAGCGTTCATCCATTTGGAGGTGTGTGCCAAATTTCAAGCCTCTATAAACTTGCCAAGACCCTCAAAAGCCACTTCATCTTTCATGTTGAACAGCGTTGCCACCAGGGTGCGCCGTTCAGTTTAAAGTCACAATTTTTGCACTGAAGCATCACGAGGGACTGATGGTGATATTCACCGCTTTTGAGGTGGCCAAGATGAACCTGTGAAAATCAGTACAATTAAATTAAAGCCATGACATTTCCTGTTGCCACTAGGTGGCGCTGTCCGTATTTCCTGACAATGGGCACATCAATCTGTTCAGGGCGGGTCTGACATCATACCTGTAAAGTCTGGTACTGATCAGACTGGATTTCATTGAGTTATACTAATTTGTTTCTTCATGGCGTGACATCAAAGTTCGCCATGCTGCTGGGGTCACACCCTTTTGCGAAAAGTCACAGTTTTCACTGTACCCCAAGACCAACTACTTACGCCTTTCCTGGAGAAATTTGAGGCTGCAGATGTCACCCATCACTATACTGTACCCCAAAGTGTAAAACATGACATTTCCTGTTCCCACTAGGTGGCGCTGTCCTTGATGTCAAATATGGCAGTTGAAATATGTTCAGGGGTGGAGCCTTATCATATGTGTGCTCTTTGGTCCAGATCGGAACATGTATGACAGAATGAGAGGCAATAAGATTTTCATGGCGAGTCATCGAAATTCGCCATGGCGCCACGGCCTCATAGTATTGTGAAAACTCAAAAGCTCCGCAATTTAACATGGCACAAGGGTGTAGTTGACACTGTCCAAATTTGAAGGTTATGAAATGAAACCCCAAGGAGGAGTTCGCAAAAGTTCGAGGCATGGAAATGGCAAAATTAGAGCCAAAATGTCACCTTCTCTTCCAAATGGCGGACTTCCTGTTGGGTTTGCGTCAATGGGCCCACAGACTTTTTTGTTCGTCTTTGCATGTTACACATGTGTGCCAAATTTCATACATGTAGCTCAAACGATGTGGTCGTAGGGCTGCATTTAACAAGGCATAGGTGGCGCTGTAGAGCCATTTCCCAGTGCTCATTTGTAAAACCATTAAAATACAAAATTTTTCACCAGACCTGGCATGTGTGCAAAATTTCATGAGTTTTTGAGCATGTTTAGGCCCTCAAAAAGGCCCTTGTTTCGCCTGAATAATAATAATAATAAGAAACGGAGCAGATACAATAGGGCCTTCGCACTCTCAGTGCTCGGGCCCTAAATAATAATAATAAGAAACGGAGCAGATACAATAGGGCCTTCGCACTCTCAGTGCTCGGGCCCTAATTAAAGCTGCAAGCAGCGTTATGAGGGCCCTCGCACCCCCGGCACGTCGAGCCACTGCCAACACCTCAAACCGGCACGTCCGATGTGATGTCACATTGATGGATTTCATGCTTTTAATCACCAGCTAACATTTCATCTTATTCAACCAGGATTATAGTCATGCCACTAGGTGGCGCTCTAACCATTATTGACAAATAGCATAACAAACATTTCCAAGCTCGAGTCTCATCACACCTGCGACCTTTGGGAGAGATTGGACATTGTGTTTTTTAGTGACAGCAGATTACTGCTTTTTGCGAGTGATTGAAACTCTAAGTGCCGCCATAACCACCCCGTTTCCCTGAACGGAAAAAGCTTCGCAATTTAACATCACAAAGGTCTTTAGATTCTACACACTGAAGAATGCTTTAATATGATGAAATCCCTTGGAGGAGTTCGTCAAAGTATGAGGCCTGAAAAGGGGGGAAAATGTCATCAAAATTACACATTAATTTTAAAATGGCTGACTTCCTGTTGGATTTGGGATATTGCTCCAAGAGACTTTTTTGTACACCTTGATATCTTACACAAGCTTACCAAGTGTCAGACTCATAGATGAAACACAGAGCAGGGGCTGATGTTTTGAAATATTGTAGGGGGCGCTGTGGAGCCATTTTGCGCTATTCAAGGAAAATGGTTACATAACAACAATGCCTTCATCCATTTGGAGGTGTGTGCCAAATTTCAAGCCTCTATAAACTTTCCAAGCCCCTCAAAAGCCACTTCATCTTTCATGATGAACCGCGTTGCCACCAGGGTGCGCCGTTCAGTTTAAAGTCACAATTTTTGCACTGAAGCATCACGAGGGACTGATGGTGATATTCACCGCTTTTGAGGTGGCCACGATCAACCTGTGAAAATCAGTACAACAAAGTTAAAGCCATGACATTTCCTGTTGCCACTAGGTGGCGCTGTCCGTATTTCCGACAATGGGCATATCAATCTGTTCAGGGCAGGTCTGACATCATGCCTGTAAAGTCTGGTACTGATCAGACTGGATTTCATTGAGTTATACTAATTTGTTTCTTCATGGCGTGACATCAAAGTTCGCCATGCTGCTGGGGTCACACCCTTTCGTGAAAAGTCACAGTTTTCACTGTAACCCAAGACCAACTCCTTAAGGCTTTCCTGGAGAAATTTGAGGCTGCAGATGTCACCCATCACAATACTGTACCCCAAAGTGTAAAACATGACATTTCCTGTTCCCACTAGGTGGCGCTGTCCTTGATTTTAAATATGGCAGTTGAAATATGTTCAGGGGTGGAGCCTTATCATATGTGTGCTCTTTGGACCAGATCGGAAAATGTATGACAGAATGAGAGGCAATAAGATTTTCATGGCGAGTCATCGAAATTCGCCATGGCGCCACGGCCTCATAGTATTGTGAAAACTCAAAAGCTCCGCAATTTAACATGGCACAAGGGTGTAGTTGACCATGTCCAAATTTGAAGGTTATGAAATGAAACCCCAAGGAGGAGTTCGCAAAAGTTCGAGGCATGGAAATGGCAAAATTAGAGCCAAAATGTCACCTTCTCTTCCAAATGGCGGACTTCCTGTTGGGTTTGCGTCAATGGGCCCACAGACTTTTTTGTTCGTCTTGGCATGATACACATGTGTGCCAAATTTCATACGTGTAGCTCAAACGATGTGGTCGTAGGGCTGCATTTAACAAGGCATAGGTGGCGCTGTAGAGCCATTTCCCAGTGCTCATATGTAAAACCATTAAAATACAAAATTTTTCACCAGACCTGGCATGTGTGCAAAATTTCATGAGTTTTTGAGCATGTTTAGGCCCTCAAAAAGGCCCTTGTTTGGGGTGAATAATAATAATAATAATAATAATAATTAAAGCTGCAAGCAGCATTATGAGGGCCCTCGCACCCCCGGCACGTCGAGCCACTGCCAACACCTCAAACCGGCACGTCCGATGTGATGTCACATTGATGGATTTCATGCTTTTAATCACCAGCTAACATTTCATCTTATTCAACCAGGATTATAGTCATGCCACTAGGTGGCGCTCTAACCATTATTGACAAATAGCATAACAAACATTTCCAAGCTCGAGTCTCATCACACCTGCGACCTTTGGGAGAGATTGGACATTGTGTTTTTTAGTGACAGCAGATTACTGCTTTTTGCGAGTGATTGAAACTCTACGTGCCGCCATGACCACCCCGTTTCCCTGAACGGAAAAAGCTTCGCAATTTAACATCACAAAGGTCTTTAGATTCTACACACTGAAGAATGCTTCAATATGATGAAATCCCTTGGAGGAGTTCGTCAAAGTATGAAGCCTGAAAAGAGGGGAAAATGTCATCAAAATTACACATTAATTTTAAAATGGCTGACTTCCTGTTGGATTTGGGATATTGCTCCAAGAGACTTTTTTGTACATCTTGATATCTTACACAAGCTTACCAAGTGTCAGACTCATAGATGAAACACAGAGCAGGGGCTGATGTTTTGAAATATTGTAGGGGGCGCTGTGGAGCCATTTTGCGCTATTTAAGGAAAATGGTTACATAACAACAATGCTTTCATCCATTTGGAGGTGTGCGCCAAATTTCAAGCCTCTATAAACTTGCCAAGCCCCTCAAAAGCCACTTCATCTTTCATGATGAACTGCGTTGCCACCAGGGTGCGCCGTTCAGTTTAAAGTCACAATTTTTGCACTGAAGCATCACGAGGGACTGATGGTGATATTCACCGCTTTTGAGGTGGCCACGATCAACCTGTGAAAATCAGTACAACAAAGTTAAAGCCATGACATTTCCTGTTGCCACTAGGTGGCGCTGTCCGTATTTCCGACAATGGGCATATCAATTTGTTCAGGGCGGGTCTGACATCATGCCTGTAAAGTCTGGTACTGATCAGACTGGATTTCATTGAGTTATACTAATTTGTTTCTTCATGGCGTGACATCAAAGTTCGCCATGCTGCTGGGGTCACACCCTTTCGTGAAAAGTCACAGTTTTCACTGTAACCCAAGACCAACTCCTTAAGGCTTTCCTGGAGAAATTTGAGGCTGCAGATGTCACCCATCACAATACTGTACCCCAAAGTGTAAAACATGACATTTCCTGTTCCCACTAGGTGGCGCTGTCCCTGGTGTCAAATATGGCAGTTGAAATATGTTCAGGGGTGGAGCCTTATCATATGTGTTCACTTTGGTCAAGGTCAGAAAATGTATGACAAAATGAGAGGCAATAAGATTTTCATGGCGAGTCATCGAAATTCGCCATGGCGCCACGGCCTCACCGTATTGTGAAAACTCAAAAGCTCCGCAATTTAACATGGCACAAGGGTGTAGTTGACACTGACCAAATATGAAGGTTATGAAATCAAACCCCAAGGAGGAGTTCGCAAAAGTTCGAGGCATGGAAATGGCAAAATTAGAGCCAAAATGTCACCTTCTCTTCCAAATGGCGGACTTCCTGTTGGGTTTGCGTCAATGGGCCCACAGACTTTTTTGTTCGTCTTGGCATGATACACATGTGTGCCAAATTTCATACATGTAGCTCAAACGATGTGGTCGTAGGGCTGCATTTAACAAGGCATAGGTGGCGCTCTAGAGCCATTTCCCAGTGCTCATATGTAAAACCATTAAAATACAAAATTTTTCACCAGACCTGGCATGTGTGCAAAATTTCATGAGTTTTTGAGCATGTTTAGGCCCTCAAAAAGGCCCTTGTTTCGCCTGAATAATAATAATAATAATAATAATAATAATAAGAAACGGAGCAGATACAATAGGGCCTTCGCACTCTCAGTGCTCGGGCCCTAATAAGAAA
>NC_141352.1:8631355-8688855 GCF_057382095.1 Aulonocara sp. 'chitande type north' Nkhata Bay | reverse complement strand
AATCTGTTATTCTCCACCAGACTCCATTCAAAAAAACATGAATTTAATCTCAGCCTCTTTGATGTGCTGCTGCCGGTTTCTTTGTTAGCGGGTTAGTCTGATGTAAACAAAGCAGCAGCTCCCGCTTTGTCTCCATAAATCAAACTTTTCAAACTTGGACTGAGAGTCAGTTTTGATTGGAGGACAGAGAAGGTGCGATTAATGAGGCTTCATGATATCAGCGTGTATACATGTAATTGTGTGTTTACAGTAATCGTGTAGGGTAATGGCCCGGCCCGAGCCTGCCTTGTTAGCGAGCTGCTGCGCTGGAAGCTGTGAGGCTTCCTGCTGGGAAATCAGACTTTGGCCAAATAAGTGAAAGTTTTTAGGTTTCAGTCCAGATTCTGTCAGACGTGTCGAGATGTCGCTCAAACGGACGAATGAACAGGCGTTTGTATCCTCCCCGGATCTGATGAACAGAGGAGGAGGAGCAGGAACAATGGAGGCGTAACGACACTCGCAATTTAATACCAGCTCCTCTTCCTCCTCCTCCTCCCGCTTTCATCTCCTCTGCTTCTCTGTGTCGTTTGGGTGTGACGGACTGAAACAGGAGATCGCAGCACAGACCGAGGGAACTCCACACAGACACACTCGCGCACACACAGACACAGACACACACACACACACACACACACACACACACACACACACACGCGCGCGCACTAATTAGAGAGCGAGACAAAGATGAAGGCAAACTGAAACATCCTGGTGTGTGTGTGTGTGTGTGTGTGTGTGTGTGTGTGTGTGTGTGTGTGTGTGTGTGTGTGAGGCCTTTACGCCACTGCTTAATCCTGTGTCGTGTAATTCGTCCTTTATCTTTTCCGTCATTTCTTGATGGCGGATCTTGAATGTATGTATACATGTATGTATGTATGTATATATATGTATATATTGTACTATTCTTAGTTAGCGTATTGTCTGTCTTGTCTTAATGTTGGTTTAAAATGGAGCACTGTAACAAAAAATAATTTCCCCCAGGGATCAATAAAGTATTCTGATTCTGATTCTGATTCTGATTCTGAACGGTGACGACTAATTGGTTGCAAATGTGCTGAGTGGGCGGGGCTTCTTGTATTATTACAGCCACTTAACAAGATGATATGCCAGCGTTTGTTAAAGCTGGTGGGCGGAGCCTAGAGTAAAGGGGATTTCCAAGGTCACCCACACAGTGACAGTAAATGAGAAGTGTAAACGAAGACGTCCCATTGGTCTGTTTTCAAGATGTCTGGCGCTCAAAACTCGCAGGATGAGCTGTGTGTGTGTGTGTGTGTGTGTGTGTGTGTGTGTGTGTGTGTGTGTGTGTGTGTGTGTGTGTGTGTGTGTGTCTTCAGAGGTGCAGTATCAGTGTCTGGGGGTGTACCGTCATGGCAGCCTGTTTTCACACAGCATCGCTGAGCCACTCGGCGTCTTTGATTTCTTATAAAATATCAAATTGAATAGAATCAAAGTGCATCATTTTGGCCAATTTCACCTGTAATTTTACTTTTGTTGGGCTGTAAAGTTAGCGATGGTTTTAGAAATCGTTTTTATTATTTTTCTGTGTTTTGGGGAGAATGACGAGCAGCATTTCTGCACCTGAAAGATGACCGCAGTTCCTCTATCGTCCACTAGAGGCTCCAGCAGTGAGTCAGTCCCCATAGACTTCCATGTTAAAGCGAGGCGCTGCAGTCCAGCCCGTGATCGAGCAGCTCAGAGAGCTTCCTTCAGCAGTGATGTTCTCAGTCTCTGTCATCACTGTGGACAGACTACGTTGCTTCAGCTCGTTGAGCTTTGCAACATTGGTTCATGCACAGCTCTCTGAGCTCTGCACAGCAGCTCCATTCTCTCCTCCTTCAGCCGTTCTGTTGCAGATCTGCTCCTGTGCTCGGATCCCAGTCCTGCTGACTGGTCTGAGCTTCAGCTGTGGGACACACGTGCTGGTATACAGAGGAGCTCATGGTCCACTCATCATCGTGCTCACTGCTGTGTGAGCTGTTTGGTCTCGTCTGTTCCAGCAGTCTTGTGCTTTTTTCAGATGCAGCTCTGCAAACTTGAGCCACGCTGCCATGACCTTTAACCTTTAACATGCTGACCGAGGCCTGATCTGACCTCACTGTGAATTTGCTGCAACATCCACACAGACGGAGTGGACGTAGCTGTGTGTGCATTAAGAAGCAGCGTCTGATGTGAGTGATGTGGGCGGGTTCAGTAAGCCTGCAGGCGTAAACGTGCACATACGGCCTGTGATGATCACGCGACACGTCACATCATTCACAGGTGATATCGAGGATATCCATCCGCCCCGAGCAGACGGCACAAAAGAGTTAAAAATTGATGTTTTGTGTCGATGCAGGCGGACCCCACCTCCACAGTGTTTGGGTGAGAAAGTGATTCATTCCTCTGACAAATTAATTTTCTTCTTTTATTCCCAACTTTATAAAAAAGGACTTAAAACAAGGGGGGGTTCAGGGAAAACGGCCTGCGGCGCTCCTAAACACTCATGAATGCTTAACGAGGACGTGGAGACTGTGGCACTGTGGGAAACGAACACGGGACGTTTCACCAGCACGCCGTCGCTCGCATCTCGCACACAGAGCAGCGAGTTACGGCGGCAGGATGGAGAAGAAAAGACTGAAACAGACGGGGAACAAAACAAGAGGATCTGACAGTGCAGACACACACTCACACACACACACACACACACACACACACACACACACACACACACACACACACACTCAGCTGGTCAGCAGAAGGGAAATTAAGGGAGGCAGGGAGGGACAAATGAGGGCGACAGGGGTTAAAGGGAAGAATCACAGTGGAGGAATGTGATTGGCTGGATCGGCACAAAACAAAGCTGCAGGTTGTTTCAGATTCAGAGCCGCCGACCTTCGAAACACTGCCCCACCGTGCTGGTGTGTCCTTGAGCAAGGCGCTGAAGCCCCGCCCGCAGTGATCAGAGACGGCGTGCAGGAGATTTAAAGCTTTGGTTGAGCGAGCCTCCGAGCTCCTGCCGGCTCAAAACATGGACACAGCGTCCAGGCCTGAGAGAGACGCTGAAGGAGCGCCTCGTTTAAAAAGTCCAGCAGGGGGCGACACCTCTGGCTGTAATAGAAGTGGAAACTGCTCTTTTCTTCCCCTCGCTCATCACCCAGCCTTTAAAACGCCAACATTAAACCTCATCTCGAGTGTCCACCGCAGGACTTCGCTGTGAGACGCTCGTCTCAAAGTTTTCAGGGTTTTTTTGGATAGATTCTAAAAATAAAACGAGCTTTAATCCACATCAGGTCCACGCTGGTCTACACGGACACATAACAAACTGGTACCAACCCCAACCGAGACCAGCTCACACCTCCATCTTCATCTCTAAACCATCAACAGTCAGCTGGTCGAAGCTAAACTCCCAACAGCCAAAAACCCACAGATACAAAGGTTCATACGAAGGTTTTTGGAGGCTGAGGACAGGACCAGGATGTGGCTGCTGTCAGGACAAGAAACCGACTTTTTAAACAGCGTGACGTTACGAAGGAGCCATTCAGAGGCAGATATCTGATGATAAAAGCCAATCAGACGAAGAGGGGACACAGGTCTGTGACAGTGAGCTCGAATCTCAGAGGAAATGTCACAGCAACAGTTCAACATCATGATCTCACGACTCATGTTTCTCTTTATTTTATCAGGTGCTTCTTTATATATTTATCACATCTTTGTGTCAAAGTAAAAGTGCTCTTCGTTGTTGATGTGAACTCAACAGAAGAAAGGATAAATGATAAAACCAACCTCCTGCAGGATGGACGTGACTGAGGGCCGGGCGTGTCTCTCTGCTGGCCCCTCCATGTTTAGTGTGCAGTGCCGGTTTTGCCTCTGAGCCAGGGGATGGCGTGCGTTTAGTCCGGGAAGTTTTCCTTTACTGGACGCTTATCCTTGGCCTTGGGTGTGTCCGTGAGCTGGATGGGTACACGGATGCGCGGCCTCAGTTTTATGGACGACTGAGTTGATGTTGCACGGCTCCCGGAACGAGCTCCTCGCCTTCTGCTATTCCACACATCTGAGTTTTGTTGTCTTTGTGTCGTTCTTGTTCAGGAGACCTCGCACTGCACCCTGCAGGGAACAGCTGTGATTGGCTCGTGCAGGCGTGTGGTCAGGCCCTGATTTAGTTAGCGCTTCATTTGCTTTTGCATTCTGTTGGTGGAGTGGGAAATGCGCGAATCCAAAATCCCGATCGAGATTAAATTGGTGTTAATGGTGCGGCCCCAGTCTGCATGCAGCCTGCTTACAGCTGCCACACGGATAATCTGCATGTTTGTAATGTGCACTGAGGAACCGGCCAGCTCAGCCTGGCTTCCTCTGGAGAAATAACAGGTTTTAAAAGGAAAGTGCTGAACAGAGTAAACTGTATGTGTTTTGGTTCTGAGCTTCAGGCGATGAAGTTTATGTAAACTGATAAACCTCCTGAAAGAGCCCAGCGAGAGAGAGCGCCACAGAGAGGGAGGAGTGAAAGCAGATGAAAGTTTGAACTTGATGGAAGACGCTCCCGTTAATTGTCTCGAGCTCCTTCTTCTCTCTTTCAGTCTTCGTTCGTCTGATCTAAACGCCTTCGTCTTCGGCGTGTCGTGTGGAAGCGGTGACGGACTGGCTTCACCTCTCCGTACATGATGCACCTGAAGTTTACATCATCTGATGCAAAAGATTTCACACAGTAATGAACCCTAACGTCTTTGTTTCTGTGGCAACCGTGCGGCCAGAAAAAAACTCGCCTGCCACGCAGATATTTGTGCGTGCGTGTTTTGAATATCGGCGCGTGTAAATAGCGGTGAAGTGCTTATATTTCTTTACATCATCTGACATTTGAAAGTAGGAGAAGATGAACTCGCTCAACCGAACTTTGTCTGCAATCCGTCAGGATGGAAATGTGGTGATCTCCGTCAGGCTGTGGTTACATAAAGGACTGCGAGGTTCAGTAATCACATGACCCTGGATGAACAGCTTAAAACAAAAGACAATAATTAAAGGGAAAAAATCTCTGTGTGTATTCAAACCAAGCTGGAACCTCCAGTGAGCACAGACGTGGATCAGTCCCCACAGACTTTGGGTTAACTGAAGGAGATTATCTGACAACCACAGTCAGATCAGGGGAGAAAGCCTCGCCCCTCAGGGTTCCTGGGGTCTCCTTTACAGACAGGGTGAGGACCTCGGCCATTCAGACTAAAGGTGGTTCGAGTAAAGATGAGATGCCTCCATGACACCTCCTGGGTTTGGTGCTTCAGTCACGCTGTACCAAGAAGAGTCCCGGGCACAGTGGAGACATCATCTTTAAAGAGGAGTTTATTCAGCTTACCAATCAAACTGTTAGCTGATAACTTGCTCTGCTCCTTTTCCTCACCTGCTGGTGAGGTTTGAAAGGGCAGGTGGTTCGCTGTGGCTTCATCCATGTTTGATATAAAGTCTGTGGTCTTTGAGGTCAGAGGGCACCAGGACTACATATCCAGACATTGGCTAGTGTCATCAGCAGTGTCCCTGCTGTGGTTCATTGGTTACTTTCTTAGGCTAAAACTGTGCATGTGATAAAATGAACATGTTGAACACTAAAAATAAGCTCTAGGAAACTTGAATGAGCTTCAGCAGAGACTGCAGCAGCCTGATCGGGGAGATTGGTGGTTTGGCCGTGGCTCTGTTTTCTTTCCTCCCGCGGCGTGACTTTCAGGACTAAATGTTTATCCGAGGCGCTGATGTTCAGAGAGTTAAATGTGTTTTTGCTGCCTGCTGCTCTGCTCTCGTCTCCTGACAAATGGAAAGTCTGAAACAGCATGGAGCGCTCCTTATGCTCAGTTTATTATCTACCTGAACACCTCTCATCCTCCGGCTTCCCTCGCTCTCCATCTCTTCCTCTCCGGCACTCGGAAGCCTCCGTGAATTTCAGTTTGACAGCGTCGTGACGTCCGAGGCCCTCTGTCTTTTCATCTTTCTTCCCGTTTTCTCTCCCTCACAGGAGAAAACCTCATTTTCTGTGTCTGAGCTGCTCTGCTGGCCACCTCCAGGTTTCCCTCCGTCGCTTCATCTCTTTCCTCCCACTTTCAGCGGCTCTTTAACTTCGATTTTTGCCGTCTCCTGCTGTTCAGGGCAGCATTTCTTTTTTAACCGCACACCACTGTGGAGGATTTTCACCGAGATTAGCAGCTATTTCCACAGTTTCACCATCCGCCCACCATCCAGGGATACAGCATAGTACAAGATCCCAAATTATTTTTGGGTGTTGTTAATGCAAACATGCCCAGCCCACTTACCATGGTAGGACGGCAGCTGGTGTCTGTAAAGGCAGAAGGAAACCACACATACTTGCTGTCGAGATCCCGTGTCCGAGATCACGATTGATTGAGAAGTCTATTTTTGGTAAAGTTAAACAGCAAACATGAGGAAGACTCGGTTCTGTTTTCAGAGTGTTGATCCCAGTAAAGGAGTTTTTGGATGTGCCTCACACACCATCTGTCTGCTGTTTAATATCACCCCAAACAACAGCCTCCTAAATGAAAATCATTTTCTGTAGAAAAAGGTATAATGTTTATGAATGGTGGATTAACTGCAGGCTTCTCGTGGCTGTTTATTGTATATTTTAGGATAAAACCACAGGTTGTTTGACGTTTATTGGCTTTAACCTTCATAAATCCGACAGACATTTTTTTATCTCAGTGTTAGTTTTGCAACCAGCACATGGCTCTGTAGTGTGGTGGATTACACATTCGCTGAGCAAGCTCGTTCAATTCAAGGCAAGGACACAAATCCCCTCTATAGTTTGTGTCACGAAGGGCATTCGGTATAAAACTCCTGTAAACGCCAATATGCACATCTACCTGCTACAGCGACCACCACATAGACACCAACAGATTAGCCCGAAGTACCTTTGTTAGTTTTGCAACCAGCAGATTGAAAGTAATGCCAGGGTTATACTAGATGCCAACTTTAAAACAGCAACCTGCAAGACTTCTCTGCTAGGTTCAGACTCTGAAGAGTTCTCGGTTAATTTTAGACCCTGAAGAGCTTTCGGTTAATTTTAGACCCTGAAGAGCTTTCGGTTAATTTTAGACTGTGAAGAGTTTTCGGTTAATTTGAGACTCTGAAGAGTTTTCGGTTAATTTGAGACTCTGAAGAGTTTTCGGTTAATTTTAGACTGTGAAGAGTTTTCGGTTAATTTTAGACTGCGAAGAGTTCTCGGTTAATTTGAGACTCTGAAGAGTTCTCGGTTAATTTGAGACTCTGAAGAGTTCTTGGTTAATTTTAGACCCTGAAGAGCTTTCGGTTAATTTGAGACTCTGAAGAGTTTTCGGTTAATTTGAGACTCTGAAGAGTTTTCGGTTAATTTGAGACTCTGAAGAGTTTTCGGTTAATTTTAGACTGTGAAGAGTTCTCGGTTAATTTGAGACTCTGAAGAGTTTTCGGTTAATTTGAGACTCTGAAGAGTTTTCGGTTAATTTGAGACTCTGAAGAGTTCTTGGTTAATTTTAGACCCTGAAGAGCTTTCGGTTAATTTGAGACTCTGAAGAGTTCTCGGTTAATTTGAGACTCTGAAGAGTTCTCGGTTAATTTTAGACTCTGAAGAGCTTTCGGTTAATTTTAGACTCTGAAGAGTTTTCGGTTAATTTTAGACTCTGAAGAGTTTTCGGTTAATTTTAGACTCTGAAGAGTTCTCGGTTAATTTGAGACTGTGAAGAGTTTTCGGTTAATTTGAGACTCTGAAGAGTTCTCGGTTTGGTTTAGGTTTCAAAGACTTTTCTTAGGTTTTTGGTTTTGTTAGTTAATTGGTTTGTTTTTGATTTGTTTTGTTAGGATAAGATGGGTTTTGGGTTCATCTTGTCTCATTTTGACAGTCTAACAGTTTTGTAGCAGGGCCTTCGCTGATTGTCGCCTTGCTGATTGTTACATGATGACAGGAGCCCCTGGGCTCTAAAACACATCTATTTAAATGATAGCTGGTACCATCTCAGTCAGCTCTTTAAAGATTAACATCATAGACACAATGTATTCATGTTTGTATTTAGCTCGTTGTTTCAGAACAACATATATTTTATTTAGTTTTACTGAATGATGTTTGTCGGTGCGTTTGAGATTTCTCACTCTGAGCCTTTTTCGTTGAATACGAATGAGAGAGATTTGTTGCACATTTGTCCCTGTGTGCAGCTTTGATGGTTAACTGCACCTTTCATAGACCGTTATGAATATGGATGTGGTTCCATTTGACTTGACGAGGCTCGATTAAGTTTAGAGCACATGTCTGGATTGCAGAGACGCTGTCAGAGCAGCAGCTGTGATATTTCAGACTTGGCATAAGGAGGCTCTTCATTCAGTCCTCCTCAGTCTGCCGTGCGAGCTGGATCGAGTGCAGCAGTGTGATGTTAATCTTACACCTCCTGCCTGGTGGGAGTGGGACTGAAGGTCAGCCAGTCACGACTCAGCAGGGAGAGAGGAGTGCGTGCTCATGGTTTCCATACAGCTCCCACTTGTTCTGTGTGAGCGGGTTTGAAGCTGAGCCGATGGATTTGAAGGTATATGAGGAAGGCTAAGTTTAGCTTCCCATTATAACTCTCATCACTGTGATTGTCTTTATGTAGGAGAGAGCTCTCAGGAGGCTTCGGCGTGCCAAGCCTCGCTGCATATGTTTTACAGAATCCTCATATCTTTCTAAATGAATGATAATGAAAACTCGAGTTCAGTTTTATTTAAATGTGGTGCTTCACAGTGAGACAAAGACCCTGAAGCATCAGAGACAGAACCCCGATGATCAGACGAGCCTCGTTAACAGGAGTAGACCTCCAACAGAACCGAGCTCAGGGAGGGGCGGCCTTCCACTGAGGCCGCTGTGGCAGGTCAGGGGGGAAGACGAGGAGCTTATCATAGTGGACAGATATCATAGATATCGGAGCTGGAGCTGTGGTTCGAACAGCACCAAGTCCGGGAACAGGAAGAGGAAACATACAAAAGTGCAGCCGTGCACACCTCTGGGAACCAAGCTGAGCTCCTTGGTAGTTAAAGGTGCAGGTGTGAGCGGTCCTGATTACAGCGGGACCCTTACATCAGTGTCTGACAACGGAAACACTTTCATGTCCTTAGGAAATATATTAAATACATCTCAGTGACTCATTCACTCTCAGGCTTCGCTGTCAGGCCGAGGATACTCAAATCAAATCAAATCACATCACTTTTTATTGTCACATCACATGTGCAGGCACACTGGCACAGCACATGCGAGTGAAATTCTTGTGTGCGAGCCCCACAAGCAACAGAGATGTGCAAACACAACAACACAAACGAGCAAAATACAAGAATGGCCAACCTGAAACTAATAAATATATGTACAATATATAATAGTATATGCATTTCTGGATGTGTATACTAAATATTTTCCTACGTGTGTGTGTGTGTGTGTGTGTGTGTGTGTGTGTGTGTGTGTGTGTGTGTATACACATTTTTACAAATTAAATAGTAAAAAAATAAAATAAAATAATAATAATAATAATAATAATAATAATAAAATATATAAAATATACAGAGTTGAATATGTGCATCTGTAATCTGGAGCAGCAACAGATCGAACCATCAACCTCCCAGAGAACGTTGGGATTGGAGGAGATGATGGGTCTGAACAGGCCAATCACAGGCGCTGTGGTCTGCATCGCTGTGATGTGTAGTTACATTTCTCTGAACAGTTTAGTTTCACGCAGAAGCTGAAATGTTCTGCTCGTGAAACACTTCCTGTTACAGACAGAGCGCCGCGGCACATCGTGTCATAATATCTCAGGATGACGGTTAACGGCAGATTAACGCTGGTTAAAAGCAGATTAACGTTGGTTAAGAGCAGATTAACGCTGGTTAACGGCAGATTAACGCTGGTTAACGGCAGATTAACAGTGGTGTGTAACTCTGATCTCTGAAATGTTGAAAAGTCGAGACCCAGAGTTACTGTAGTGTTCCTAATAAAGTGGCAATCAGCCATAAATGTCATTTCTGATGTGAGGTTAAGATCAGTGGAGGTGTGGCCTGATGGCCTTTCCCTCACCAGCAGCCTCTGAACTCAATCGTGAACCTGTTTGACTCGGAGCCTGAATTTCCCAGCATGCTCTGCTTTCATGAACCCTGCAGTTTGAACTGGGAGACAACGGTGAAGCATTACTGGGTTTACTGGTGTTTATTTGGAGCTGCTCTCCTTCTACTATTCATGAAGTGACGGCAGCTGGAGCAGAGAGACGGATGTGAGCAGATGTGAAACGCAGGAGAGCGAGCGGCTCAGACACGACGAGAGCGAGCAAGGCCGTCCCTTTGTTCGAGCTCAGCCGCAACAATTTACATGAGAGCCAAGCCTCCTCGCAGCCGATTGGCTCACAGAGCCTCCCGCCTCATCTCGCCTCACCACCACCACCACACTACCCTCCCTCCCTCCTACACCACGCTTCAGCCAATCAGGACCTCACACACTCTGACCGGGCGAGCGAGGGGCTCCTCTGATGGAGAGAAAGTAAAAGAGGTTTTTTTTTATTTGTGGTGTATGCGAGGGGGGGGGGGGGGGGCTAATAGATGAGCTGGAAGGAGGTGCAGGGGACAGTTGTCTGTGGAGTGATTGTGCCCCCTGGTGGTGCTGCAGAGAAATAACCACACACATAAACGATCCCATCACGGGAACGTCGTTGATCCTGTAAGCTTTAAACACGAGACGACGATCCATGAGCTCTTTAATCAATCAATCAATTAATCAATCAGCAGCACCTTCACAGATGGCAGACACAACATGTCCTGATAATCAATTTAAAGTCAGTCAGAAGGTGAAACATCAAAGTTTCACATCAGTTTTAATTAAAATCTTAAGTGATCAGTATTATAGATTATATAATTAATCTATAAATAGATCATTTATAAAATATAAACTAAATAAAATGAAACCATGTAAATGAAGAAATGACTTAAAGAATAAAAACCTGAAAGAAAGAATAACGTGGAATAAACTGAGTGATTCTAACATTCAAACAAAGTGAATCAGAGAAATATTTTTGTCGTTTCATAAATCTGCAGCCCGTCTTTCCTGCGCTGCATTCGCTCTTCAGTGCACGGGGAGTGTGTGTGAGCTCGGTGACTGCGACAGGTCACGGCGCTGATCAAATGCAAACCGTTACAGCGTTCAGCGTGTTCTGCACTCAGCCTCACTGCGGTCCAGCTGTCGCTCAGGATCTGTTGTCCTCGAGCGTCCAGTGAACTCAGCGTTCAGGCGGAGGCAGCGAGAACGTCCAAGTGTTCTGGGCCACGCTGTGCCGCTCCGCCGTGCTTCAGATAAACACAAAATCAATCATGAGCTGTGCCTCCAACACACACACACACACACACACACACACGCTGCATTTGTACAGACAGTCCAGCTGTCCACACTCTATAATTGGCTCTTCTATTTGACAACAGAGTTCAGCTCAGCACTGTTGACATAACACAGCAATGAGGCTCTCTGGGCATGAGACACACACACACACACACACAGACACACACACACACACACACAGACACACACAGACACACACACACACACAGACACACACACACAGACACACACACACACAGACACACACACACAGACACACACACACACAGACACACAGACAGACACACACAGACACACACACAGACACACACACACACAGACACACACACACAGACACACACACACACAGACACACAGACAGACACACACAGACACACACACACACACACACACACAGACACACACACACACAGACAGACACACACAGACACACACACACACACACACACACAGACACACACACAGACACACACAGACACACAGACAGACACACACACACACACACACAGACACACAGACAGACACACACACACACACACACACAGACACACAGACAGACACACAGACACACACACACAGACAGACACACACACACACACACAGACACACAGACAGACACACAGACACACACACACAGACAGACACACACAGACACACACAGACACACAGACAGACACACAGACACACACACACAGACAGACACACACACACACACACAGACACACAGACAGACACACAGACACACACACACAGACAGACACACACACACACACACAGACACACAGACAGACACACACACACACACACACACAGACACACAGACACACACACAGACACACAGACACACAGACACACACACACACACAGACACACACACACACAGACAGACACACAGACACACACACACAGACAGACACACACACACACACACAGACACACACACACACACAGACACACACAGACACACACACACACACAGACACACACACACACACACACAGACACACACACACACACAGACACACACACACACAGACACACACACACAGACACACACACACACACACACACACACACACACACACAGGCTCGCAGAGCTCGGTCTGTGGGTCTGACCCTGAGGGGATATTTCCACGTCTGCGTCGATGATTCAGACGAGGTTAATAACCATTAACAAGTTAAAATCCTTTGATGTTTGTGTGTGCGCAGGTCTCCATAGGGAAGATGTACGAGGCCCAGAAGACTGTGGTCGATTAACAGGAGGCGGAGTCAGACAGAATTGACATCAGCGAGCAGATCACTGCCCCGACCTCCAAAAGCAAGAACGCCCAGCAGCTCCTCGTCTGGATTTAAACTCTTTAATGTCACTGTGAACGGGTGGGAGAGGGGAGATGCATTATGGGAGATGTAGGAGGGTAGAGGTGGAGTTTAGTGCTTGAGTTTTGTTTTCTGGGACACACCAATCAGAACGTTTGATGAGTCACGGGTCAGCGATGATGCGTTCACTGAGAAACTGAAACATTGGTAAATAAATTCACTTTAATCAGAGTTGGAGCAGATTTTCAGTTTAAAAGCCTCCAGATGAAATAAAGATGAATGAAGCGTTCGAGTGTTTGAGTCTGAATCACTGTGTGCACTGACGCTCAGCAGGTTGCTGGTTCTATGCCAGCTGTCGCAGGTGAGAGGCGGTACACCTGGACAGGTCGTCCTGCATGTCTGCAGGCTGCAGCAGGGAGGACATGCTCCACACAGAGAGGCCTCCACCTGCTGGGAGGTGATGGTGCTAACCTCTGCACCATCGCACCTCTTCAGCTGCTGCGAGGTTAATGATGCTAACACACCGCTGGAGTCTGAGCTCTGGGACGTGATTGGTCAGAGCGTCCGGCTCGCACTTCTGACAGGTGACATCATGGCAGCTGAACTCGACCCCTGTGAATCCAGATGAAACCGGCCAATGAGCATGTTTGAACACACCTGAGTCCAGCTGTGAGCTGAAGCGTGGTCAGTGGGAGGAGGAGGTGGAGCGCTGCTAATAATAGAGCCTTGTTGGTTTAAGAGTGACCCAGTTCCACAGAAACGTGGTGTGAGAGATCACGTTGCTCAATCTGAGGCCGCCGTTTCATCAGACGAGCACAGGACGCTCCGCGGCGGTTCTGCAGAGACGCCACGTGCACGAGCTGCTTCCACACACAGGACCTCAGACCCACGGCACGTTCAGCCAAAATATACACATCAGAGCCCAGCACCACCTCTGTCATCCTCCACCTCAAGCTCAGGATTCACATACTCACTCTGCTAAAGACAAAAAAGCAGCCATGATTAGCCAACCAATCACCTCTCAGCCTGAGAGAGCAAGCAGCATCAACGGCACTTCCTCTAATGACCACTAGAGGCTCCAGCAGTGGGTCAGCCCCACAGACTCCCAGGTTAAAATATACACGTTTACATCCTGATAAACTGTTTTGGTCTCTAGTGATCATTAAGGCTCAACGTTAGCATTATTAGGGGCGTCAAGGTCACATGTATTTCTGTAGCACATTTCCAGACGGACGATGCTGCACAAAGTGCTTAACAACATAAAAATGTGATTAAAAGGAAACGATATAAAACAGTGATAGGACACGAAAAGAATTAAAACAATAACTAAGACTATTAAAATAAGACCAAAATGTCTGGGTCAGTGTGTTAAAAGCCAGAGCATAAAAATGTCTCTTTAGTAGTGATTTAATAAAGTGATCAAGTGTTTGTGCAGATCTGATATTTAAAGAGAGACTGTTCCAAAGTCTGGGCCCTGCCACACAGAAGGCTCTATCACCACGAGATCTGAGATCAGTCCGAGCTGGACCTCGTGGTTTTTCCTGGAGCACGAACAGAGAGGAGCTCAGACAGGTACGAAGAGCTCGAGCGTTAAGAGACTTAAAAACAAAAAGTAAAAGTTTAAATTGTTTCCTGTAGGAGACAGAAGCGAACACTGGGGTTATAGGCTCTCTGTTTGGTGCCAGTTAGCAGGCGAGCAGCTGCATTTTAGACCATCTGAAGACGATGGATGGAGGCCTGGTCGAGACCAAAGTACAATGAATTGCAGCAGTGCAATCTGCAGGTAAGGAAAAGGTGAATGACACGTTCGCAGACGTTAGCTGGGAGGTCCGGCTTTGCCTTGGCCAGCTGTCCTAACTGAAGGAAGCAGGACTTGAAATATTTTGGATGCCAAAAAAGTCGTAAAGGTAACGTTTGAGTTTAAAGTTGAAGCCTCGTGTCCACAGGCTGCAGCAGAGGCTCATGGGTACTGTAGTGTTTGGGGCCTTGCCAGCCTGACAGACTGAGACTAAATTCTTAAATTCGCTGATTTTCCAGTGGACTCTGGCAGCAGCAGATCCAGCTTCGACTGAAACCTTCCTCCATCGCTGGGCGCCTCCGTCCGTGTTGACAGACCAAACAGATGTGCTCAGGTTGGTCAACAGCAGCAGTTCGGGAGGACCTCTGGACTTTGACCCTCGAGGCCACGGCGAGCATCAGACACTGCATGTTTGTGCAGCGTTGCTGTGTTCTCATCAGAGCGGTGAAAAAGAGCCAGCTCTGAATTTGTTCTTGGACCTTCCTCTGATATCTGAAGTGCTCTCTATCAATGGCGTATTTTAATATCTGATTTTAAATCTCCAGCCTGTAACAGTGATAATGAAAATGATGCATGCTGAGTAAATTTTCCAGCGTGCTGATGTTTAGTGAAACGTGCACAAAGCTCCAGTCTGGCTGGACATCGGGCCTCTTCAGGCAGCGGAGAGAGGAGAAAAACTCTTATTTGAACTTATCGAATGGAGTTTCTCTCCTCTGGCTGACTTCAACCTTCAGCGAGCGCCATGATAAGTTTACGGGGTCGAGGTCTGGACTGTGGAAACGCTGCTGAGTCATTCTGTCAGCGTGGGTCTGCTGCTCGACCGCCGTGTTTATATACCGAGAAGTTTATAACTATGTCTCAGTCCATCAACCTGTTTTCAGGATTTTTGTCTCACACATCAAAATCAGTGATCATTGTTTAACTATGTGAACTCAGGCCTGTGTAAGTATCCGAGTACTGACCAGTTCAAATATAAAGACAGTAAAGACGTCCTGTTACGGCAGAAGATTATCAGAATGTTATTTGTTTGAATTTCACTGCAACATAAAGCATGCAGAAAACCTTTAACACTAAAATATAGAAAATGTTGTTTTCATGTCATTTTCATGCTGGACTGAGTGAATCTCACAGGCTGCAGCACAAACACAAAAATATCAGAAGTTTGAACTCGAGTCTGCAGATGGTGCTCGGATTTATGTTCATTTCAAGACCCGCTGCTCTGGCAGAGGCTGATGCTTCAGGTTAAAATGCACTAATCACAGTTATCCTCTAGATATATGTTGGGAAAGTATTTGATAAATGAAATTAAAAGCTGACTGCATTCATTATAAACATTCAAGCTTTTTGCCATAAAAACGAGCCGCTCCAAAATCCTGCAGCTGGACTGTAACTGGGAGCAAACTGGAATCATTTCATGGAAAAAGGAAACTTTCAGAGCTGCGCACATCAACCCTGCAGTCTGACCACGCCACTGATCTGTGACACGAGGAACTGAAGCCCAGACCTGCAGCTCCGTCACGGAGAACATCTGGTTGTAGGAGGAACTGAAGCCAAACACCAGCTTCAAGTGGGATCTGAACCTCTGAGAGGAGGCCCAGAGTTACCCAGCTGAGCCGGCTCACGCCGACCGAGCCTGTCGCGCACTAATGAAGAGCTGATCTGACTCTGAAGTGTGAAACATGGCTGCGTGTTTGAGCTCAAACACAGAAAAATGACTCAGTGAAACTCTGAATCCAGACCAACAGATAAGGGGGAGTTTACTTAAGCTGAACTTGAACCTCAGACCCTCATAGCTGTGACCCTTCTCCAAACCTGCTGAGCCGCTCGCCTGTGTCCACAGCGGTGTGGAGGTCCCACTGTGGCAGTGGTGGGAACCATTACAAACTCACTTTCTAGAAACAAGAAGCTGAAAGCTGGATTTGAACCTTCAACCTCTGCTCAGAGCCTCAAACTGATCTGCTCTGATGATGACCCTGACTGAAGCAGGCGGCTCTTGATTGGTCCAATCTGTGTAGAAGAAGACTGAAATGATGCAGGCAACGCCCACTTTAATGTGAGCGCGACAGACGGTGCGTTTGAGAGTCTGAACCGCCTCCTGCAGCTAATTTCCCTCGGGATGAATAAAGTATTCTGATTCTGATTCTGATTCTGATGGAGAAGCTTCTCTGGACGATCTGCACACAAACACACACAACACAAAACTAACACACATGGAAACAGAAATAACGGCCTCAACAAAGGTTGTTGGGTCCAAATAAAGCACGATGAAACATTTATGTATGAAAGAAACTCTAAATGCAACCAAAGCACAAAAGTCCTGCTGAAATAAATCAGGATGAATCTCACACTGAAGAAAAACAGAAAGACTTCGGCTTCCAGCGTCACTTTTATTTGTTTCAAAGGACACATCGAGTAAAACGACAAAACTTGACATCCTGAACATGAGCAGCTTCATTTTTAATCAGGTCACAAAAATCAAACAGTTTCATTACACTGTGACGTCACACCAAGCCCAAGCGTGACAGAAAATGCACTCAGCAGTTAATCCATCTATTCTTCAAATCAAGAGCTGGAGTCCAAGAGCGGATAGTTGGGTTACCTGTAAAAACTGTCAGCAGTTTAAAGCGTCCTCTGAGAGAAACATCTGGAACTGTCTCTAAACACATCAAAGGCTCAGTGTCAGAGGTCGGTTTAAAAAAAGGCACTAAAGGTTTAAAACCAAGGAAACAGAGGTGAGGCGTGCTGGGCCTGCAGCCTGAGACTAACTCAGCTTCACTGATCTGAGCACGGGACAGAGAGAGACAGGTGCCCAGCAGCTGGTTTACGCAGGGGTGGAGAGGTTTTACGCAGAGATGGAGAGGTTTACGCAGAGATGGAGAGGTTTTACGCAGAGATGGAGAGGTTTATGCACGGCTCAGGGGACGTGGAAGGCGGCGCTGACAAAGGGCGCGTGGCCGGGCACGCAGCGGTACCTGACGGTGTAGTTCTGCCCCTCGTTGTTGTCCCAGAACTCCCCCTCCTCGCACTTCAGGTAAACGGCGAGGTGCACGGCGGAGCCGGGGTCTGCGAGGGGCGGGATGTACACGGTGAAGGCGAAGCGCTCCCCCACCAAACCCGGCTCGTTCGCAGCCACGGGCACCGCTTGCGCGTCCATGTGGGACAGCCAGCCGTTGAAGGTGTACCTCACTCCGACCTCCTTGCCGGCGCAGCCGCTCAAGACCCGCACGTGCCCCCGCACGTCCAGCTGCGTGGCGGCGAGCCTCTCTAGGCAGACCCGGTGCCGCTGGACTCTCCGCTCCGTGTCCCGGAGCTCCGAGAGGTCCGCGCGCAGGCCGGCGGCGAAGCTGTGGCACAGGCTGCTCAGGAGGTCGTGCTGCTCCAGGGGGAAGCTCCTGTGCCGGGACAGGACCTTGCTGGGGATCTGCGGCTCTTCCAGGGAGTTGAAGTGCTTCACTCGGGCCAGGCTCAGCCCCATGGAGTCCGCGAACTTCACGCGCTTCCTGCCCTCCTCCGCTCCGTGGGGTCCGTTCAGCAGCGCCGGGTACGCCGGCAGGGACTTTGCTCTCCTCCGGTCCCGAATGAACCTCTCCAGCTGAGACGCGTCCAGCTCGTCGTCCAGGTCTTCCTCATCCGCCCCCTCCTCCTCCTCCTCCTGCTTCATTCCGTTCTCCGTGGGCTCTCCGCCGGCGTGGATCTGAGGGGGTGAGCGGGACATGGGTGCCCGGCAGCCAGGCGGCCTGTGAGCTGCGGGCGGGTCCGGAGTCCGGCAGCTTGTATAGAGCTCCCCGCCCCCTGTGACAGCAGAGCGCGTGCAGTCCTCGGGGCGTAGCAGCTGTCACAGAGACGGGCGCGACGTCACGTAACAGACCGTCAACCTTCACCTGTTTGTGCACAAAGAACAAAACAACAACACAGACCCTCTGACGCGCGAGGCTCCGCCCACAAACACCTTATCCAGCAGTCTCTGGACACACACACATACCTGTCTGACGTCATGTGGCTCAGTCAGCAGTAGGGTAGGGGTGGGTTTTTATAATCGATTCATCGATTAAAATCGATTCTGGCTTGGATAACGTAAAATCGATTCATTAAAATCCTGAATCGATTTTTTTAATATAAATTTATTTTGCCCGAAATGCCAGAATCTCTGGTGACATCTGGGTCATTCCTACTATTCGGTGCCATTTCAGTGTGATCACTCTTCATCAAAAAATACAAAATTTTGAATTATTTTAACATTTCATCTAAAAGAGGGATTTTCAACCTATAAGAAAAATGTATTGGTCCAGCTAAGGATATTATATTATAATATTTTTTAAAATCAAAGTCTTTACCATGACGTGCCAAATGTCCACCCTGTTACAGGACATTCAATTTTCTATTAATAACTGTTTTGAATGCACAGTTATAGTAATATTTACATTTTCTAAAAGCTACAATGTCCCTTTTTAAAATCTGCAAGGAAATTTCAAGGAAGTATTTTAAACAAGCATTATATTGAAAGAAGACAGGTTCAGTTTTAAGACACAGTGTAATTTCAAAAGATTGTTTTTAGATTCAAAGGGAATATTAAAAAAAAATTGGCTCCATTTTTAAGTAACTTAATTTTGCTGATTCATTCCCTCCCAATAACCAAAGAGACATGCATTATGTTTGTTGATTTGATTTAATTAACAAAAGAAACACACAGGTAACAGGGTGGACAGAGGAGAAACAGGGTGGACATAACATCAGTGACAAAAAATACCACCTTAAAGAAACTTCAAAAATCTACATGTAGCAGACATTCATCGTTTCTCAGATTTTCTCTCAGTTGTCTGTAGGCTCTATACTGCCATCGGATATTAAAGACGTGCCGCCTAAATCTGAGTAGTCCGTCATGAAATTCCCCTGCAAGTGCATCCTCTGTTGTCATGACAGTTGTCTTCACTGTAATTGTTGACTTTTTACCAGATACCTCTCCATCATTTAATTTTTCATTCTCTTCTAGAGACCACTTGGTAAAGGCTATCTCTGTGTTGTTAGGAGGTCTCAAGAGTGTGTGTGTTGTACTGAAACAGTCTTTGCACTCACCATATGCACAGACTTTGGATTTAGCATCACACATTGTTGCATCTACCATCTCTTCAATGTGTTTTGTTGCTGACAGACCTTGGACATACAGGGCATTGGCCATGAACTGTAAGTTCTCATGTGTCCTGCACTGACAGGTTTCACGATCAGCTTCTGTGGGCACCACAACCCAAAATGGTCTTAAGGTGCAGAAACAAGAATATGAGACCTGATGCTCAGTTTCTGAAAGAAACTTATGGTGCAGATTCTTCAGTGAATCAGTTAGCAAACGTTTCTGTTTTTTTATTTTCTTTTGAGTTAGTTTGCTTTCGTCCTGTTGTCATCCGACTGACGTCATCTCTTAAGAAGAAGGCCTTTATTTTCTGCTTGCAATCAACTGGTAATCTATTGCTTTCCTTTCTTTCAAAGGTTATGAGCCCTCCATCTTGTCTTTGACCACGCTTTTTTGAAAAGCCTAGAGCTGTCTGTGCAGCCCTCTGTAGCCTGTATTTCTTTATAATTTTTCCTATTGTCGTTTTTGCAATAATTTGCCTCTCTCGTTCCTTTTTGGTGTTTTTGTATTTATTCCTGATTTCCTCAATGATTGATTCCTGCAGTAATAGTCTTTTCCTAATTGTGTTGCTAACTGTTTCATGACGCAGCAGTGCATCCACTTTAGAACGTGGGGATTTTTTTTCCCCACCCAAACGCTGGCACCTCTTCTTGTATTTTTCTTTTTTTCTCTTTTCCTTTTCCAACAAGGCCTTTAGCTCTTTAATTTCATTCTTGAGTCTCCTTCTTCCCTGTCTAATATTCCTTCGTCCAACAATGTATTGCCTACAACACAGGAAATATTGTCACAATTATTATATATATATGTTTAGATAAATGTTTAGATACAGTATAAGATAGACGTTGGATATTATATGTTTATAATGTATTAGGCAGGTAGACTCACACACACACACACACACACTCACTCTCTCTCTCTCTCTCTCTCTCTCTCTCTTTTTAGGGCAAAATCACGTTTTATCATTCAAATACAAAATCTACCTAATCAGCAAAGCATTGAACTGTCAACTCTTCTTCTAACCTTGAGGGTCCTGGTTGCGGGGCATTTTCTGGCTCTAGGGAATATTCTGGACTTAGGGGAGGAGTATTCATAGCCTCAAATTCTGTCCTGCCTTTGGCACTAGCCCTCTGCTTTCTTTTCCTTTCTCGCCACTGCTTTCTCTGTGCTCTCTTCTGTCGTTCACTGAGATCTGCCACTTTCTTTTTTTCCCCCTTCCTCTCTGTCCTTTCTCCACTTCTCTTTCTCTTTATTGAGATATATCTGTCTTCTCTCAGGGTCAGCATCACGACGTGCTCGGTAGCGCCGCTGCTTCTCCGCAGCAGACATTGGTGCCATTCCCTGAAAAATGTATACTATTCAAAATCTTCTAAAAGTATATATATACAGGTTAATAATAATTACCAATACACACTTGTATAAATAACCCTAAACACTAAACTTCTATCATCTTACGTCCCCCCTGTTACCATGTGTCCCCCCTGTTACAGTGCATAGCAATAACAGGGGTGACGGTATCAGGGGGGAGATTTTATGCTAAACTTAGCCATTACTACTAGTATGATGAACAACAAGCTAGTACATGGTGACCACTAAGAACCATTTTTAACATGTTTATTAGCCATATTATAAAAATTACAAAAAAAAAATTGTTTCCACTATTAATAAGTGTAACAGGTTGGACGTGTTATGCTTTGCCACATTACAAAATCTTGCTAAAACATTGAAAAAAGGGTTGATTAAAGAGTGGTACTTACTCGTCTTCTTCTTGAAAGTTTTCCCTCCAAAATATGTTACATCCGGGAGTGTCATGTGACTAAAAGAATAATCAGGTGATGTGTTCTATGGAATTCTTATCAGAGTAACAGGGGTGACAGTTGATTCAGGGACACAACATTTTTTAAAGATTTTAAGTATTAACCATGCATTAATAATAAAAAAGAACATTTGATGAGGAACATTAGAAATAAGCCAATCCAGAAATGATGAAAAATCTAGATTTTTTTTTTTTTTTTAAGTTATATTTGTAACTGAAGTCGAGCAAGCATGACTGGGGACATAGTACTTTAGTGACTTGTGCTAAAATAAAAGTAATTTACTTTTAATGTATTTATCCTGTGTATATATCAATGTGTTCTATGGTAGAGGGGGGTTAAACATACAAGAAAATGGTTTAGAAATAAGCATTAGACAAGTTTTACACTAAATATACCATATTATGTCATTAGGACTCAAATGGCGCCGAATAGTAAGAATGACCCATCTCACAAAATTTCAAGAACCACCAAACAGTTAAGACAGTAAATGAGAGCAGGTACACGGATTCTGCACATAGACTTAAACACACAGCGCGACCCGCGGATCAGAATCAGTGAGATGTCGCCTTTCTCACCCGACAGCAAGGACACGGTCGGGGCTGAAAGCCGACAGCTCGCTGATTCTGATCTGTCGGCGGGTCCAAGCTTTGTGTTCACGCCCTTTATGCGCCGATTCTAAAGCTGTTAGTTTGATCTCTCTCCAAACAATATTGACCGAACCAGCAGCAAAAGAAGATTCACATAAACATCGTCATGAATTCACTCTGACTTTTACTGTTTTGCTTCCACCGCGATGCACAGCTCTCTCTCTCTCTCCCTCCCTCTCTCTCCCTCTCTCTGTACTTCAAGAACAGTTTCGCTTTCTTCATTATTCGCTTGCTTGTTACGCACAAGTCTACTGTTGTTTACAGGCTGTCAGCCGCTGTTTTTTTCCCTTTTACATTCTTCCGAAAAGAAAACCTCATTTCTGCTGTTCAATACTGAACAAATTTAAACTTTTTAAAATGATTCAAAATGCAAAACGCTTAGCCGTGTCTCTAATAAAACCGCTGTAACGTCAGAGGTAATGTTCATATGTTGATTAATGGTTTTCTTTCGTTTTTGATGTACTGCAGAATATTTTTATAAAATCCCAGAACAGGAAAATCACCTTCATGTTTTTCTGTGTTTTATCTTCAGCTACTTTGACACAAAGGCATCTGCTGTGACGCTCACACCTGTGATAAAGTCTTGCGTGTGTCAGCTTCCTTTTTATTGATACAAAAATATGTAAATGTACTGATCTGAATTATAATATTTCTGACTGTCAAAATATCCCAGATTTAAATCGAATCGAATCGAATTAAATCGAATTAAATCGAATCGGAATTGAATCGATTCTAGAAATCAGTGACGATACCCAGCCCTAGTCAGCAGCACTGTTACATAACAGTTGTGAGCGTGCGCAGAGGATATTATTGGACCACAGGCAGACCTCAGAGGTTCGTGGAAGTGGTGGAGGTCACGATGAGTGGGGCAGCTCTCTGGGGCAGAGCGGGTCATCATCACTTGGCAGGTCGATGATTCGATCCTCCGCTCTGAACCCTGGATGTGTGTGAGCGTTACAGGCACAGGGGAAAAGCCGGTGGGAGGTGAGGAACACCTGACCGGTCATTTCTTCATTAGCTGTGTGTCCTGATCGAACCCTCTGAGCTCTGAGGCAGATCCTGGTGTGATGGTGCTGCTCCAGCAGAACTCTGGCTGGTGCCGGAGGTTCGGTCTCCAAACGAACCAATCACAGTTGCCGGAAGGCTGAGGTCACCTGACCAGGGACAGAAAAAACAGTGGAGTTGCCTGAATCCTCTGTGGCGGCCAGTTGTGGCCCCAGAGCCACATGTTTGACACCATAAAGTTTAAAAGAGGTGAAAGCTGCTCGATGAGGTCACGGAGAGCTGAAGTCCAGCCAGTCCCGCTCTGTTATGTAACGACGCTCCACGTGACTCCACAGCTGCGTCATCCAGACGGCCAAAACAAACACGTGACATCATCACCACCATCATCCTGACATCATCCCATCGTTACCTTATTAGGAAGAGCAAACATGGAGGATTTAACCTCGTGTTTAGCTTCGCCACAAATCTCTCTGATCATTTCCACAGGCTGCAGGAGGAGGAGCCTGTGGAAGTGATCACGTCTGTTTCTATAGCATTACACGCTTCGATTGACATTAGACGGTCAGATCATTAACTGGATCTTTCTGTGTTCAGATGAGCTCCTGAGGGTTTTTAATGCTCTGAGCCTCTTTACCTCACAGGAGGTCACCAGGTCATCCTGCAGCTCTGCAGAAACGCTGACAAAGCCAGGGCTCGGTTCCCGCTTGGGATGAGGTTAACGGGGTCAGGTGGGGGCTCGAGGCTGAGTGTCCAGTTTGGTGTGCTGTGGACTGGGTGGCAGAGACAGCAGAGGTCCTGTTGTTCATCACAGAGTCATCAGTTCCTTCATATTTCAGAGTTAGAGTGACAGTAAGCTTAAGATCAACCATAGTTTAAGAACAGACAGTATTTATGAATGGATGAGAGATTTTAAAGAGAGGTATGAAGATGACACAAGAACTGATCAGAGGAACAGGTCTGATGGAGAGATGGACCCACATCATGCTCAGTGTGTAGAAGGAGGTCCAATAGTGAGAGTCTGCAGCCATCTGTGAAGCACGACGGAGGCTCTGTCATGGCTTCACTCGAGTCTACACGCTGCCGGGGCAGTAAACGCTCACCTGGATAGAAACTCTGTCCGAGCCCGGACCTCAGCATGACTGTGGGATCATCCTCACAGAGAACAGAACAACAGAAACATCCAAAGAAGAGCTCCGAGTGTCCTTCCAGAGGCCCGGAGATCCTCACAGCTCAGAGGTCAGACGGAGCTGCAGACTCTTCTCCTGTCAGGATGTTTAGAAACTTTAAATAATGCTTCAGTTTTCGGATCAACTCAGGTAAACAGATTCAGAACGACTTCCTCACAGCTGCACAGGTTAGTGATGTGTCGGTCGCGAACGAAACGGCTCTTAGAGCCGGATCTTTGACGTGAACGACGCGAGCCGGCTCCTTATCGCGAGCCGTGGTTTTTTTTTTCTTTCTCTCTCTCTCTCTCTCTCGCACTTTTTTTCCCGCTTCACTCCCCACGCGAGCCTTGTGCTTTACACTGGGCAGAGGGGGGAGGGGCGGTAGTTACACTGAGTAGCACAGGAACAGAGCGGAGAGAGAGAGAGAGCCAGGGACAACAACGTCACATTAGAAAGGTATAGTAATCATCCACAACTATTTTCAGTAGCAGATGATGAAAGATTCAGAAAGTTTATTCATGCAGGCCCATATGACAGAGAATGTGCATGTTCTTTTTGTTTTCATAGTTTAATTTATATTTAATTGTGTTGTGGTTTGCAGTGTTTTGTGTTGTTTCACTTTAAATTTGTTGAATAGGAAAAAGCTGAAAATGTAAATAGTTAAAAGTTGAACTGTGACTAGTTGGTTTTTGTATTATATGATTTATTTATTACATTTTATGTGGAGTGAATAAATAAAAGTATATTTACGGTGGCCCCTAGAGACAAAGCACATACAAACTCAAAACACGTACAAAAGACAACAGAAGTGCTCCAGGATGCTAGGGGGCAGTGGTGAGCTTTTGTTACCTCATGGCTACACAAGCCAGCAAGTACCAATGACCGGATATGGTGTGTGGTAATAACAGGTAAATGAACTTTTGCTTAATTGCTTAATTAAAGCAACAAAACAACCTGAAGAGCCGGTTGGGAGCCGAAATAGCCGGCTCTATTTAGTGAGTCGAGTCGAAAGAGTCGGTTCTCTAAAAAGAGCCGGAAATCCCATCACTAGTACAGGTGTATTTAGCGCTGTGACATACTCCCCCACGTTTTCCCGACTGCAGGACTGCGTCACCGGTTTGTTTACTATCCCCAGGAGTGACGCAGCTGTTACATAATGGAGTCTGACTGAGCTCGCGCAGTCACACCGGCGCGTGGCTCTGTTGTTGTTGTGCGCACGCAGGTGTTTACGCGACAGCAGCTGATGTGAGAACAGCGCACGCGCTCTGCTGTCATCGTGGGGCGGGAGTCTGAAGACAGGTGGAGACAAGACCAGCGCGAGGACTCCTACCGGATACGAGCCTCGGCACCCGGGCAACAGCTCTCCTCCACAGACCCGTGAAAGTGCCACGGAGAGAGGGATGGAGGAGCAGGAGGAGGAGGAAGACCTGGAGGACGAGCTGGACGCGTCTCAGCTAGAGAGGTTCTTGAAGGACGGGAGGAGAGCAAAGTCCCTGCCGGCCTGCCCGGGAGGAGCCCACGGAGCGGAGGAGGGCAGGAAGCGCGTGAAGTTCGCGGACTCCATGGGGCTGAGCCTGGCCCGAGTGAAGCACTTCAGCTCCCTGGAAGAGCCGCAGATCCCCAGCAAGGTCCTGTCCCGGCACAAGAGCTTCCCCCTGGAGCAGCGGGACCTCCTGAGCAGCCTGTGCCACAACTTCGCCGCCGGCTTGCACGCGGACCTCCCGGAGCTCCGGGACACGGAGCGGAGAGTCCGGCGGCTCCGGGTCTGTCTGGAACGGCTCGTCGCGACGCAGCTGGACGTGCGGGGGCACGTGCGGGTCCTGAGCGGCTGCGCCACCGGGAGGGAGGTCGGAGTGAGGTACACCTTCAACGGCTGGCTGTCCCACATGGACGCGCAGGCGGTGCCCGTGGCTGCCGTCGAGCCGGGTTTGGTGGGGGAGCGCTTCGCCTTCACCGTGTACATCCCGCCCCTCGCAGACCCCGGCTCCGCCGTGCACCTCGCCGTTTACCTGAAGTGCGAGGAGGGGGAGTTCTGGGACAACAACGAGGGGCAGAACTACACCGTCAGGTACCGCTGAGTGCCCGGCCTTTGTCAGCGCCGCCTTCCACGTCCCCTGAGCCGTGCGTAAAACCTCTCCATCCTGCGTAAAACCTCTGTATTTAAAGCTGTCCGTTCGTCGTAAAGCTCCTTCCTCGCTTCTGTCTCTGACCTTCAGCTCTGGTGTCCTGCTCTCTCTGGCTCACTGTGCTCAGTTCCTGAGGTCAGGACGCGTCAAAGTTTCAGATGTCACAGCAGGAAAAATGAAATCCTGGCAGAGAAGTTTCAACTTTTCTTTTTAACTGTGACGTGGACACTGCTCACTGATGGACAGTAAAGATTCCTGAATGTTGTCACATGATTCATGTTTAGTAAAAGTAACTGAATCACTTTGGCTGTTTGCCTGCTTCTCGTGACGTCATCACGCGCCGCACTGTAAAACGATGCTGAGCCGAACAGGAAGCAGATTCTGACATGTTGAAGGAGTGTGAGAGGAGTGAGCCTGTCCTCTGCCAGATGTTTCCTCTGTGGTGTTTTTAAAGCTCCAGATGTTTTCAGTGGTGATGCCGTGTCCTCTTCAGCCTGGATTGGTCTGATTGGAGGGTGGTGGCGTGGATGCAGAGAGGAGGTTTCCTCCTGAGCCCATCAACCACAGAACCAGGTCCGACTGTAGAGCAGCGCTGCCTGAACACCAGCAGCGGTCAGTACTGGGTTCTTCTAATAAGAGGAACAACAAGTTCTTTATCATTTTATGGGAACCGTTCTCACGTTGCTGGGCAGAGGTGAAGAACCTGTCTCCGCCTCCACTCTGGGAGGATTTTTCTACAGCAGCATGTCAGTGAGGAGCTCATCACTGCTTCTCTTTTCTCTTACTGAACTTTTTAAAAGTTTAAAATCAGTAAAATATCAACATTTATGCAATAATTATGCAAAAGATATTTATAAGCTTAAGCTGGGTCTTTGTTACCTGACGCAGGAACAAATACTCCTGTTGTAGTCAATGGTTGTTTGACCTCTGTGACCTCAGGACCTGTGAGCATGAATGAAAGAGGAGCTGAGGAGCACTACAATGACCTCCTTGAGTTTCTCAGAGTAAAGCTGGAGCTCTCAGACGCTCTGTTGCTACAGCAACCTCACAGCAGCCATGTTATTGGTCACATGATGTCATTAAAAAGGCTCCAATAGCACAAACACGGCCCAGAGGTCCTGTGCTGAGCCTCTGCTGGATGTTAGAGGAACTGCAGGTACTTTCAGCTGGAGGGTGGGGGTGTATGGACGAGCCCGGGGTTCAGGCTCATCACAGAGGTCACAGCTGAGCCTGCAGCTACATGCTAAATGATGTCACACAGTCTGGTGATGGTAGAGCGAGGCGTGCACGTCGCTGTGTAGCTCCTGCAGCAGAGTCTGCAAACTGAAATCAGCAGGTGCAGCCGCACTGACTGAAGCAAGTATTAATCTTTGCTTTCAGCTGTTTTGTCACAGATTTGTGAAATGATTTTTGAAAGAGCTCACGGATCCGGGTGCGACGCTGTAACAGGAAGCCCTCGTTGCAACAGGTTGTGAAATTTCTTCACTGCCAGATTTTCCACAACCAACCGTCAGCAGTATCACTGCAAAGTGGAGACATGAAGGTGCAGCACAGTGAGTGGAAGTCCCCAACCCTCCATCACCGCAGAGTCCACACAAGCCGCTCAGCAGCAGCTGCGCCTCAGCTGCCGTACGACACGTACTTTTAAAGCAAGCATGTTTTATAGCGTTATTTTATATCCTGGTCACATACAAGGTTCTGGTAGCTGATTGGCCAGACTGTCCTGTAGCCATTTTCTCACTTTGGCTCCACTGTACAAGCCGACACGTGTTTCTGTCATTGGATGGTTTCTCTACACCTCAGTGAGTCTGGAGCACATGAAGTCTGCGTCTGCACAGAAAGCTGTAACAACCCTTCACATCCTCCAGTGGACCAGACTGGAGCCATTACCAGGCCATTCCCTGCTCCCAGACCTTATGTTTGACACCTCTGTTTTACAGCACGACAGCACGTGTGTGTGTGTGTGTGCGTTTCATGAGCATCTCGTTTACCTTTAAACCTGCAGCCTCTGAGCGGCGCAGCCTGTAGTTGGTCTATTTCGCCTCTAGGTGGCAGCATTTGTCCTTTTCACCTCCCTCTGTGGGCGCATTCACTTCCATAAACTGTTTTTATTTTCATGGCACACATTTAGTTTCTGTCCAAATGATCTCCTCGTGTCCTTCTTGTGTTGTTTTTAGGTTCCCGAGCGCGTGACGGCGTGTGGCTGCGCGTCCTCCATGTGGCGCTGCAGAGCTGTCAGTTTATCAGTGCAGCTGCTTCCTCTCAGCCTCCATCTCTGAACGCTGATGAGCTCCAACCTCTCTGCTTCAGCCCAGAGGAATCCCAGCATTTCAACAGGAAGCGACACTTCAAAATAAAAGCCGCAGCCTTTTATAACTGAGAATGATTTAAAGTTGTGTTTTCTGACCTTACCTGTATTTCTACACGTTCATCCTCCAAACCATTTAAATATGTTTCTGTTTCGATTATCCTGCATCCACCATTTCCCACATTCCACAAAACCCTCAAACAACTCTTTCCTGTGACCTCGTGTGACCTTCTGATGTGTTCCCACCACGATTTAATGAACAAGTACAGCAGGTGTAAGACGATCAACGAGCATCTGGTTGTTTGTTCCCATGATGGAGAACAGGTCTGACACTCCCAGGTTAGGATTGGAGCCACACCCATCCTTCCAGGTCGCTGCGCTCGGTCAATCGGCTTCAGCTGAGACCACAGCGGGCGCTGTTTCTGAGAGTGATCCACGAGCTGAAGCACCGACGCTGACCGGAGACGTACCTGTACAAGAGGAAGCCGAGGAAGAAGCAGACGGATGGGATCGTAGAGAAGAAGAGTGCGGCGATGACTCTGCTCTCTGAACTTCAGTGAAAACCACGAAAGCAGCAGACCTGAAACACCCCGAGCTGGAACGGCTTTCTGTGACCCGTCGCCCACGAGGTGACGGAGAGTTGAATGTTTGTGTGACAATAACTGCGTGCTTCTCCTCTGCTGATTTACAGTTGGATGTTTTTTGCTCCAGACGACGAGCTTGAGGATGATGATGAAACTTTTCTCTACTGAACACAACGTCCAGATAAACACAGAACTTTTGGGGAATCCTGGTGTTTTTTCTGCCATTTAGTGCTGGTCACATGACCCGATCATGTCTCTGTAAATCAGGACTCAAACGGCCGTGACTACGACTGGACGAGCAGAAGCTGCGCGATCCCACGGACGCTGCTGCTCGTCTGGAGATCCTTGACTCCGTCACATCCATCACAGCTGCTGCTTTTCTTTAAACAAGGCCTCGTGTTCGTCATCTGGCCTCGCAAAGGCACTTTGAATAAATCTCAGCTGGACAAACTCGACGTCTGAATGTTTTTATTCGATAATTTCCTGCAAACACAGCAGCACGAAATAAAAAATGGCAGTAAATCTGACCTCGACTGCGTGTAGACTGTACGTAGAAGATGGACGTGTGCGTCGGTCTGAATGAGTCGGCTGCGTGTAGCAGCCAGTCTCTCTTTTTAACCTCAGTAAAATCTGCCTGATGGTCTCAGTCGCAGGTTTTAGTCGTTTAGATTTTGTCCCAATTCAGGGTCAAATGATTTAGGGTGTGGCTACTCTGTGATTGACAGCGACCAGCTCTTTCTTACGCCAACATCCTGCTCCTCGTCCGCCGGGTCATACTTCCTGTCCTGGAAAAGCTTTAATAATGACGCCTGTGAGTGAGCTCCAAAGGCTCCGTTTACCACACTTTTTCTACTTTTGGGTCTCTCTGATGTCACAGAGAGGAACTTATACGGTCACCTAAGGAACAGAAGCTCCACCCACCTGTTGTTCAAACCAGCCAATCAGAATAAAGCTAGTTGAAGGTATTTTTCACCACCAGGGGGCAGTGTTAAGATAGAGGATGTGTTCACGTTTTTTTTAATTTGACTACGAAAAAAATGGTGGAAATGAGCAGAATAGGTCCACTTTAACAGGTGAGTGTCATGGTGGCTGTGACGTCACATGACGCAGTCACATGACGCGTCGTTAGCTGCTTACTGCATGTTTAAATTTTTATTTACATTCGGTTACAAACATATAAAAAGTTTAACAAATTATACACCCGCTGCATTTCTACACAATTTCAGAGCATGAGGATTCGCTGCGGCGCCCGTTGTCACGGTGAATTCAACAATGTAAATTACTTCATTAACATAATGCCACATCATTGGTTGATAGGTTAATCAGGATGAAATGAATTACAGGGTCATTACTGGCGTAGAGTCGGTGATCCTAGAACAGACGCTCCTGCGGGGGTGTGTCTATTTGGTCAGGTGGTCCGCAGCCGCCGCTCGTCTGCTCTAAAAACGCCACCCAACGCTGGGAGGAGGAGCCATGGCAACCTCTCACTGCTATTGGCTGTCAATCAGACGTCGGTGCTTGCTGGTGACATCACATCAGTGTGTGATGACATCACTCAGAGGAGTACATGTTGTATATCACCGTGACGATGACTGCAACCAGAGCGGGGACCAGCATGTTCGACCACCAGCTGCAGGACAGACGCACAGTTAGTGGTGCACACAAACCCACTCTGTGTGTGTGTCTGTGTGTGTCTGTGTGCGTCTGTGTGTGTCTGTGCGTGTGTCTGTGTGTGTGTCTGTGCGTGTCTGTGTGTGTGTGTGTGTGTGTGTCTGTGTGTGTCTGTGTGTGTGTCTGTGTGCGTGTGTCTGTGTGTGTCTGTGTGCGTCTGTGTGTGTGTGTGTGTCTGTGTGTGTCTGTGTGTGTCTGTGCGTGTGTCTGTGTGCGTGTCTGTGCGTGTCTGTGTGTGTCTGTGCGTGTCTGTGCGTGTCTGTGTGCGTGTGTCTGTGTGTGTGTCTGTGTGTGTCTGTGTGTGTGTCTGTGTGTGTGCGTGTGTCTGTGTGTGTCTGTGCGTGTCTGTGTGTGTCTGTGTGTCTGTGTGTGTGTCTGTGTGTGTGTCTGTGCGTGTCTGTGTGTGTGCGTGTGTCTGTGTGTGTCTGTGCGTGTCTGTGTGCGTGTGTCTGTGTGTCTGTGTGTGTGTCTGTGTGTGTCTGTGCGTGTCTGTGTGTGTGTGCGTGTGTCTGTGTGTGTCTGTGCGTGTCTGTGTGTGTGTCTGTGCGTGTCTGTGTGTGTGTCTGTGTGTGTCTGTGTGTGCGTGGCTCACCTGGGCTCTTCCTTCACAGTGGTCACCAGTGTTTCCTGTAAAACACAAAAAGAGTCAGTCCCGTGGCTACATCGCTGTTTACAATAAACCCATCAAAGGGTCAAAGGTCACTGTGATAAATACACCAGGGGGCGCTCTCGAGCTCGCCCAGAATGAGCTGCACAACGTGAACTTTGGCAAGTGTTCATCTTGTTTTTGAAAGAAGAGCTCGACATCGTGACGCGCTGCTTCGTCTGCACCTGTGGAGCTTCCTGTTGGGCTTTAGCCACGCCCCCTAACATCTGCCAGAGTTATCGGTCCAAATTCATGGGCTGCATCCTCCTGAGGCCGCATTTGTAGACCGATTACGTCACAGCGACGCGCCGAAGGCTGTCCGAATTCGTAGACTCCTCCGAATGCAGCCGACAAATGCATCCTGCTTTTCCCTGAATTTGAAGGATGGGTCGGGTGTGTCCTTCGTGGCCTACCATATCCCAGAATTCATAGTGCGGCCCAGCAAAAGTTTTAAAATTACTCATACTAATCTTTCTGGGTCACAAAATAAACTTTTAACATATTTTCAGGCGAGAAAGTAGCTGTGTAAACATCAAATATCTGCTCGGTTTATCAAGATATCGCATATTTGCAAAAGTGCTTCAACGTTTTCGGAGGCGTCTGCTACCCACCAGCTCGACAGCTAGCCGGGAGCTCGAGGGTCACTGGAGCCGCCGAGAACGGCACAACTCCGGCACATCATGTTCAGATCACCGCGGACTTTCACTGCTCGGGTTAAACAACTTAGACAACCTAAAAATGTTGTTGTTTGGCTTTATTAATCCCCCGGGTGGTTTTCACACAGCTGAATAAACGTCAAACAGAAAACTGATTAAACAGAAGTGTGAGACGGTCGAGAGTTTACTCCAGTGTCCTGTTATATTTTAGACAGCAAGGAGCAGACGGCGAGTTTATTAACTCCACCGAGACAGCGGTGACGCAGATCAGAAGGCTGGACCGTCACATTTCACAGCCGTTTACTTCCGACCTTCTGAGGACCCGGCCTTCACGGTCTACGTGGGCCGGGTCCTCAGGAGGATGCAGCCTATGAATTTGGACACAACAATCCTTTGGAAATCGGTGCCATGGAACCCTTAACTAACCAATCAGCACGCATTAGCGTTATCCTGGTGCTTTCTGGGGAAAATCAGCTTGTTCTTGTCGTATGTGAGCAGCTCTCCTCAGACCGTCACCTCTTTACATCGTCTCAGTTTAAACGACATGTTTCTGTGATCTGCTGTGATTAAAGTTGTGGCGTGGGTGTGGTGTGGGTGTGGTCTCTGGCCGTCTGCAGAGGAGGGGTGACGCAGTGAGCTCCCGGGGCGGCGCAGGGGCGGGTGAACAGGTGTGCTGGGCTGTGATTGTGACTCTTTATATGTTCACAGTGACAGTCGGAGGGGGAGGAGAGTGGGAGCGTCTGTGTCCCAGTGCAAAACGAAAACCACAAAAAGCTCTGCTGTCATCACTCGAGTGCAGCGTCTGCAAACGCCCCAAACATGCGATCAGCTCAGTCCGACTGAAACGGCTTCACTCACCTCAGGCTGGGAGAGCTTGTGTCTGTCCTCCTGCACACAGAAACACAGAGATGACACAGGCAGCACCTCCCACAGTGCAGTCAAGTCTCACACACACACACACACACACACACACACACAGACTCACACACACACACACACACACACACACTCACCGGGTGCACCTCTCCGATCACCATGCTGCTGGCCATCTCTCGGGCGTCGGTGGAGTGTCCGATGTCCTCGAAGCTCTCCGTGGCGTTTCCTCCGGCCTGCTCCCTCAGCACCTCCTCTCCTCCGGGGTGCTGACACCACAAACACACACAGAGCCGTCAGTTCACCTCCTCACGCACACATTCACACTTTTAAACACACAATTTCTAACCAGTCACTCGTTAAAGTCGAGGCTAAACACAAATCCTCACATTGCTTTAGGTTCCGGTTGCGGTCGGCACGGTAACACGCTGTGACAGGCCCACGTGCACGCTCGCAGTAACACCGATGCTGGTCGCCCTCATCAAACAGAGGCGTGCGTGTCCCTCTCTGCCACGAGAAGCCGTCACAGTCGCAGAGGCTGTGAGTCAGTCACGCCGCTGCAGCTGCAGAGCCAGTTTCAGCGCTGCATGGTGCAATCAGGCTGCCCACATGCAGGCTGGGGAAACATGGCAGACATGACGTGCAGCTCGCCTCTGTCGGGGCGCCTTACAGGACCACAGCTGATGACACGCTGTAAACCTCTCTACACATGAGTTACGTTTGGGACCAGACGTCGACATGGACTGAGACTCGCCCGCGGCCTGTGATTGGACCGTCCTCCCCATCGCCTCTTTGTCTTTACCTGCATCTCATTAATGAATGATTCACAGGTTCGCTCTGACCTGCAGTGAACCACGGCACTCGGCTCACCTCTGGACAGCTGCTATAAAACAGCTGGATCCAGAAATCGCTGCTGAGCATGTCTTTGAACTCTGAGTGAACCGGAGCAGCGAGACGAGTCGAGAGGCCTCGATCTGTTCGCTGACTGTTGGCCAACACACCCTGAACTCTGTACAAGGAGACGCCATTCATTCAGATAAGCTGTGACCAGGGAGGAGCCGAGCAGCCCGAGGGCCAGGCTGTTAGTCATAACCAAGCAAGGCAACTTTATTTGTATAGCACACTTTCAGCACCAGGCAATTCAAAGTGCTTTAGGGGCGACCGTGGCTCAGGGGGTTGGGAAGCGTATCTGTAACCGGAAGGTCGCCGGTTCGATCCCCGAGCTCTCTGTCCTGGTTGTTGTGTCCTTGGGCAAGACATTTTACCCTACCGCCTACTGGTGTTGGCCAGAGGGGCCAATGGCGCGATATGGCAGCCTGGCTTCTGTCAGTCTGCCCCAGAGCAGCTGTGGCTACAACCGTAGCCTCCACCAGTGTGTGAATGTGAGAGTGACTGAATAGTGGTATTGTAAAGCGCTTTGGGTGCCTTGAAAAGCGCTATATAAACCCACTATTATTACGTGATTAAAGTGATAAAAGAAAGCATTTGTAATAAACCAATAACCAAGAAAATCATTTGTATGAAAATTAAAACAAACAGGTAGAGAGCCATAACAGGATCAGTTACTCATAAGCAAGTCTGAATAAGTAAGTTTTAATTTTACACTTAAAAGAGCTTTGCATGCTCCTGATAGTTCCAGATGTGAGGAGCATCTCCTGCTTCGCCAGGTTTAGTTCTGGTTCTGGGGACGGTCAGTAAACGAGAGCTGGAGGACCCGACTGATCCATGACAGCAGATCTCTAATGCACTCTGGTGCTAACCCATTCAAAGATTTATAAACTAATAAAGTCTATTCTGTGAGCTACAGGGAGCCAGTGCAATGACTTTAGAACTGGAGTAATGTACTCTGTTTTCTTGGTTCTAGTGAGAACACGAGCAGCAGCGTTCTGGATCAGCTGCAGTTGTCTGTTACAGTAATCAAGGCGATAAATGCCTGGATGAGTTTCTCTAGGTGATGTGTCATCAGTCCTTTAATCCTAGAAACGTTCCTCAGGTGACAGAAGGCTGACGTTGTTATTACTTTGATGTGGCCCTGGAGGTTCAGCTCTCATTATTACACCTAAGGTTCTGGCCTGGTCCGTAGTTTCTAGTTGGACCAGTTTGAGCTGATTACTGATATTTAGTCTTTTTGGGTCCAAAGAGAAGTACTTCAGTTTTGTAGCAGGCATTAGAGTGCACATTAGAGTGCACATCTGGGTCTTGTATTAAATGTTTCCCTGTATTTGTCTGACAGGTTTAGTTGATTTACAGTTTAAGATTTTCTTCACACAAAACCAAAAACAAAATTCATATTAATTGTAACAGTTTATAACCAGTTGAAGCCATTACTCATCCCTCTAATTACCCAGGGATGAGTAATGGATAATTAAAAGGAAAAACCTGTGTGTTGGGAAGCATTCATGTAACAAAGTGTTCTGCAGGTTCCCTCTGTGGTGGCCATCTTGTTTCCCCAGTAAAGAGGAGGCCTGCCTCAATTGCAGCTCTTTTATAGGCCAGTCTGTATTGAGAAGGCGTGGTCTTTAGAGTATTTGTGCATGATGTCGGCAAGAGACAATAAAACAATTACTTCAGTTAAGATAGAGTGAAGTCTGATGTTTCCCTCACCGCGGCCTCTGCGTAACACTGTGACTCACTAATCTGACCTTTGTGAAGACATTTGCTAATCAATAGACTTCTAACCACAACCCATGAAATGATGGACACAATATTCACAGATCAGTCCTTAATGATTAGCAGCAGTTAGCTTTGTTACGGTAAAACTTTCAATTGTATAAATTATTGTACTTTTGCAGTATTTAAAACCAGATCCTGAGGATATGAAGCCTCCTTTGTTCTAGTCACCAACATGGACTAGCGCTAGCTAACGTTAGCTTAGTCTGCTAATCGCTAACATCAATGAACGGAGGAAACTCCCCATAAAAATAAAAAATAAATGACTTCAGGGGAGATTGTTTTTAATAAGAGAGGAAACACACTCAGGTTAGCTAGCTGGCTGTTAGGGTTTGGAAGTTAGCCACTTTTGGGCTTTTTATTGATCCTCAGAACAAAGCGTGAGCTGGCTTTCTCTGGCTGATGATTGTTTTGGTTGTGAGCCGATTGTCACATTTGCCCGTAGCTTGCATGGAAGACACTGACTTCTCTGCTAACACTGGCTAACTGCTCGCTGAGCGCTGCTGAAACCTGAAACTGTGACACAAACTGGAAGTTGAGAACGTTTACTGTCAAAGTAAAAGCTCCACCGCAGTGCTGCGGCCGCCATGTTTCAAAGGGTTTGTTTGTCATGTTTCCAGATGCAGCGTCTGTTACATTACAGGTGACACAGCAGTCTGCAAGCCTAGCGACCAAAGAAATCACAAGTAAGTGGTTGGTGAATACATTTTTTCCCTAGCAACCAGTAGTTTCCAGGCAGTCAATGTCTGGCCTTCAGGTCTGCCAGCACCCTCTGGCCAACCAGTTGGAGAATAATCATTTTCTCCCAGTGACCTGAGGTTGGCAGATGGTTGCAGACTGGTCCCTAGACCTTTAGTCTCTACACTGTTACATGTCCAAATCATTAACATCATGTGACTAGCTGTCATGTGACCACAAAACCTCATAAGTCTGCAGGAAGTAAAAAGAGGGACCACCCGGGGCATGCTCATTGTCTCATCATTCAAAGCAAACATGGACAGCTGTGCAGCATGTAACTGATGCTCACCTCATCAACTCCAATCAGCTCTGCTATCCAGTGCTTATATCTGCATGTAAAGGGTGTGAACACTTCCACCAGTGGATCCAGTTTCCTGGATATTTCTGATTTGGATCAAAAACTTCCTGCTGTTCATCTTTAATTGAACAATTCCTCACATATGCTGACGTCTCCAGGATTAAATTAACAATGAAAACACATCTGGTTTAGATCTGAAGTGAGTCAGAGCCAGTTATCTCTCTTTGTGTAGTCACATGTTATAAACCCAGCCCCCCCATAGCTGCATCACTGCAGCCTGCCAATGATTCACCAGAGTCTGCAGCACAAAGCCAGAGAGCAAACTGTGGCAGAGTTCATCCAGTGAATCAGCAGAAAACTGAAGCCTGACGATATCTGAAAGCAGAGGGACGGTGTAAAGCTGAGCGGAGGTGGAGGTGAAGTAGGGCTGAACGATTATGGAAAATAATCTAATTGCGATTTTTTGCCCCTATATTGCGATTGCGATGCGATATGCGATTATTTTTTAAGGTATTTGTCTTCTGTATTATTAAACAAAGACAAGCAATACATCATATAGTATGGCCAATACTATATTACATTAATTTTAAACTGTTCTTTCCTGGAAGACAGACCTCTGTTATGATGACATGAGGTGATGCATGAATTGATGACTGACATTTTTATTTAACTTCTTCAATCACAACAGTATATTTGAACATACACAATAGTTTATTTTTAGCTTACAAACATCTGAGCATAAAGTGCTGACAAGGAACCCTGGTGTAAACATTAAAATGAAAGTCAGTACAATGTGCAGATTGCAGAAATATACATAAACAAAATCAGTGGCTTTACCACACTCAGTTTTTCGACATCTGTGAACTACTAGACAGTCATTCAATTAAAAAATAATATTAAATAAATAAAACTAATAAATAAAAAATACACACATCTTACTGATCTCTGCAGTCAGTAACATTACACATAAAGTGCAAACATAATAGCAATTGTATAAACACACACACAAACACGCCTTTAAATTTTAAAGGCGTGAAATTGGACGGTCTAGTTCTGATTAGCGTCACCGCTGTCTCGGTGGAGTTTAATAAACTCGGCCGTCTGCTTCTTGCTATCTAAAATATAACCAGACACTGGCGTAAATTCTCGACTGTCTCATACTTCTGTTTAATAAGTTTTCTGTTTGACGTTTAGTCAGCTGTGTGAAAACCAAGGAGGAACCCACCCGGGGGATTAATAAAGTTTTATTTTATCTAATCTAATAACTTTAATCTCAGCCAAACCGATTTACTCACGAACAAACAAAACACTGAAAAAAGCCCAACAATAAAATTTTTAGGTTGTCTAAGTGACTTATATATTACGTTTAACCCGAGCAGCGAAACTCCGCGGTGATCTGAAAATGATGTGCCGGGAGTTGTGCCGTTCTCGGCCGCATCAGTAACCCTCGAGCTCCCGGCTAGCTGTCGAGCTGGTGGGTAGCAGACGCCTCTGAAAACGTCGAAGCACTTTTGCAAATATGGGATATCTTGATAAACCGAGCAGATATTTGATGTTTACACAACTACTTTCTCGCCTGAAAATATGTTAAAAGTTTATTTTGTGACCCAGAAAGATTAGTATGAGTAATTTTAAAACTTAGTAGCGGCCGCCATTGCTGGAAACTGGAGTTTGGCTGGGCCGCGCTATGAATTCTGGGATATGGTAGTAATTTGAACAGCCTTCGGCGCGTCGCTGTGACGTAATCGGTCTACAAATGCGGCCTCAGGAGGATGCAGCCCATGAATTGTATAATATAATCGCAGTATAATCGCAGCCTTTGCGGTTAGAAAATTGCACTTGATCATGTCGCGATATTATCGCAAATGCAATATATCGTTCAGCCCTAAGGTGAAGGGTCGTGGGGCTGACGCTTTGTGTGCAGCAGTCACATTTGCTGCATGCAAACTGAAACGATCCATGTTTACGGCCTTAGATCGCTCTGTGCTTCAGAGCAGCACGTTAAACCTGCAATAAACCTGCACACAGACGGCCAGGTACCACTTCATTATATCAACCATCACACCTTTTCTAGACCAATCAGAGGCAGTCGGACGCATTTATTCATTCATATGTTCAAAGAGGCCAAACCTGCCTGAGCCTGGTTGGAAGTTTCTTCCTGTTAAAAGGAAGTTCTTCCTTCCCACTGTTGCCATGTGCTGCATACAGGGTCATCTCTCTAACACTACTAAACTGGTCTAAAACTTTTATTTAAATGTTGCAGGTACCCAGAGTAACTTCACCTTAACTTAATCAAAATCAGTCAGCTCAACAATCGGAACAGAAAATTCTAATAATAATAATAATGGATTGGATTTATAAAGTGCTTTACAATGCCACTATTCATTCACTCTCACATTCACACACTGGTGGAGGCAGCTACAGTTGTAGCCACAGCTGCCCTGGGGCAGACTGACAGAAGCCAGGCTGCCATATCGCACCATCGGCCCCTCTGGCCAACACCAGTAGGTGGTAGGGTAAAGTGTCTTGCCCAAGGACACAACGACCAGGACAGAGAGCCCAGGTATCGAACCGGCAACCTTCCGGTTACAGATATGCTTCCCAAACCCCTGAGCCATATATTGATCAACTGGAAAAAAAAGTCCTTTCAGGTTTATAGTTTAATGTTTAAAAATGTAAATCTGCCAAAATGTTTTAATTAAAATTTTACATACATTATTTTATTATACTTTTTATTATTATGAAATATGTTTTTGTTGTTTTATTCCCATTTTTGTTCCAGTGAAACAAAGAAATCATCACTAAATGTCCCAACATCAGCAAACATTAGGTACAGACAGGCATTGGTCAGTGAAGCTGGTGTCTGGCCAGTTTAAAGGCTTTTAATCAATGCAAAGATCAATACCATCATTTATTGTCACTAAATCGTTTTTGATCAGAAATTGAAACTGTTGAAGATCAATTACATTTTTGACAATTTCCCAATAAAACACGATCAGTTTAAAAATGAAAAATCCAGGATTGACTCGTTCAGCCTGACAGTCCCACTGAACACAGACATCCAGTTTCTAATCAATAATCCTATCCATCTATGTCCAGAGTCTTTTGGTATTTCTGGGCTTCCATAGACCACAAAACCCAAACAAATCCGGTCTCCGTTGTAGCGGAGACACCTGCCCTGATTCGGATACTTCCCATCTGACCTTTGACTTATTGTTTAAGTTGGCCGGGTTCCTCTGGGGCCCTTCCTGGGACCCCTGCGATTCTGAGAAGGCTCCAGTCTGTACTGTGAAACTACAAGCTGCTAAGGATGCATCCAAAAGCGGTTTGGTTGGATTTTTCTCCCTCTCAGTTCAGGGTGTCTAGTTTCCTCATTTCCTGTTTTGGCTGATTTCCACACACACATAATACCGCCGCACTCCCACCACCCTCACCACCCAGACACCGAGCTCACCTCCTCCAGAAACTTGGTCACATCGTAGACTTTGTTGTGGATGATGATCCACGTCGATTTGAAGGAGTTCTGCTTCTCTATCTCTGCCAGTCTGTAGTATTTCACTGCCTCGGAGCTTTTCTTCTCTTCACCCATCTGTGCGACGCTGTGCGAGCGAGTTCTGAGGGCTGAGCAGCCTGTCCGAGGTTATATAATCGCAGCGAGGGTGTCAAGACAGTGAGTCCACAAAAACACACCGACATTTACCCCAGAGAGAGTCCACGCTAACTTCCAGCGTTGAGCAAACCCCAGCTGCTGAATTCACCTGAGCTCAGTGTCGCCTCCTGCTGCTGCCTCCAAAATAAAAGCCTTCTCCGGTTAGTGAAACGGACTTCTTCAGAAAGAATGGCAGTTATCAGCAAAAAGTTGAAGTATTTTATTTTCATAACCTTTACAAAATAACATTAAAGTTAAGTAACATAATGCTTCAAATGATTCCTCAAATAAGTGCCCTGATATCTATAGCTTATATATTTCATTGCAAATATGCTGGTGTACTAAACCTATGCGTTTTATTTATTTATGTCGTTATTATTATCATTATTATGCTGCATTGTGCTTTTATTATGAAATACTGCTTTGTAATTTCCGTTGTGCTCGTAGTTATTACTGGTTGCTTTATGATGGTGTCTCAAAGTTCCTGACACACTGGCGGAGACCGCCCTCCCCACCGCTCTCCTAATATGCTATTGGCTTTTCCTTCCCTCCTCCAGGATAATGGTCGTCTGTGATTGGCTCTTCCCGTGCCAATCATCAGTGAGACTATGGGCGAGGACGAGGGTAAAGTTCGCCGGAGTTCATCGGCTGTCAAGGAAACTCACTTCTCACGCAACGGTTCGGGTCTTCTCACGTAGCCCACGTACTGAGATTTTTTTTCCCTAATCTGAGCGTTTCAGCGGGCAGCCGGACATCCGGTTGTAGTCGCAAATCCCATTTGACCTGCATAACTTGGTTAATGTTATGTCATAAGTTGGCATTCAGAGTAGAAAATTTAGACTGATACTGGAGCGGCTCTACGGCGGGAAAACACGCGAACCCGAACTCAAAGTTCTTCTATTAATACAACTCATCACTATGCAGTAAAAAAAAAAAGTTAAATCAGACTAAACATTAATCAGGCATCATGCTCCACTTGTTCTGTTAAGGAGTCGTTAACATGCATTTTATTAAATAGTTATTAATATGCAGCTTGTAAACATACACATATAAACGGCACCCCGTCTTCAATAGAAAAGATTTATTTCACTAAACGAAGGAGAGTGAGAGTTCCTCTTCTTCCCTCACCCATCTTTGACTACTGTTAAAGAGAGTTTTGCTAACCTTATATCTTGTATTTACGCTTTTTGAAATGCTTCTTTCTAACAAAACTATTTCCAACAGAAGATAAGTTTCATTTTGGTGTAGTGTAAGCATTAGAACAAGGTTAGTGACTGAGATATTAACTTTAAATTTAAAATTAAAACAATTCTTTAAAAAAAAGCGCAGCTCTAACTTAGCGTTAGCTGCTACTAGCCTATCGATAGCATTAGCTTTTATAGTTTTCAGGTCAGAGGCACAAAAATGTGACAGAGACTGATTTAAAACTTCAGCTTAATGTTTAAAAAGGATTATTGTGTTTGCAGTGAGTTTTTAAGTGGTTATAAGGGTGATTTTAAGTAATTCAAGCTCAAACTATAAATATGGATCAACATTAAGCTATTATTTATTATTATTTATTTAAATTATAATTATATCCTCTTCTATTACCTTCAATTTTTTTATCCAACAGTTTTTTGGAGATTATAAAATTTTCTATCTGAGCATTTTTCTTCTGTGTAGGAACTTTTGACAAGTAAATATAAATTAAAGGACTTAATAGATCATTACGTTGACAGAACTGTCATTTCAAAACCTAAAACGTGTCTGTTTGGTCATATTTGGAGTGAGAATCAGTTACTGTCGGCTTATCTAAAGTATATTTTGTCTGGTTGTGTCTTATGAACCTCACAGAAGCTCTTTGAACTCATGTTATGACCCTTTGATGCTAACCCTGGTCATTTCCCTGTGTCAGCAGTGTGCAGGATGAGCAGCAGCCACCAGTCCCTGTATTTCCTCAGTCTTCCTGACCCAAAGCAGCTGGTCTGCGTCACCCTGACTCTGCAGGATGAGGGCGAGGAGCTGAGGAGCAAACAGATCAGGACCTGCAGGTGAACGGTGCAGAGGACAGGCCACCGTTAGTGTCACACCACAGCAGACAACCAGAGCTGAAAGTTAATTTAAACATGTGAAAGGTTCATTTATGCACATCTGATGAGGGAGGACAAGTGTGACGCAGGTGTTCAGGCACTGATGAGCCAGTAGAACCTTAAATGATGCACACGTGTAAATAACATTGAATGTGTGTTCTCACAGGGAGCTGGTTCTGCTGTTCTCTGATCTTCTCGCTGCTCCTGCTCTGGACTCCTTTGCTGATATCACAGTGGTCATAGCTGTAAGGAACACACACACGCACACACACACATGCACACGCACTCCTACACTTTTAAGCATCCACCTTTAAACCCTGATGTCAGTTTGCCATATCAAACTAACACTGAGACACTTATTGCTGTCGTTTCCCTTATGAAAGTGCACAAATGCCATTATTAAGAAAATGTTGCATAGTGTAATTAGCTGAAAAGTTATAAAATAAATTTCACTTATTTGAAGTTAAAAACACTACAATGATCCACAGTAGCTTGTGCTTTCTCTGAGCCTGAGCTCATTTAAGGTGGACTGCGGCTGATTGGTAAATCCTGGCTACTGCATTCCCCGTGTTAAAGAGGAAGCCGGCACTCCTGATGGTGTTGAGTGAGAGAGTTAAACAGGTTTTAATTTCAGTTAAAATTTGAGCCCCAAAGCACTGAAAAGACGATAGACTGGGTTTATAGAGTAAACACACTGCTTTCCTTCATGTGTGCTTTTGCTTCTCTGTAAAACTCAGTTAGTTCAGCTCGAGCCAGGATGACAGAACGACAGCGTTGGGTTGGCTGGCTGACAAGTGGTAAGAAGGTCAGGTGTCCCCTGGTGGACGCTGTCCAGTCCGTCTACAACCGCAGACTTTGCTTCACAAGGCAGACTGGTTATTGGTGTTTGGACCCCTCCAGGGTTGAACTGATCTTATTTCTGGATGAATTTCTTGGTGGAGGGTTCGATGGGCTCAGGATCAATGTCTCTGCTTTTTCCTTATGATGTGGTTCTGTGGCTTCATCGAGGCTCGACCACCAGCTCGCACTGGTGTAACTGTAACTCCACCCTTTTCTCAGCTGGAAAGGGTGGAGGGGGAGAGGGATTGATGCAGTGATGCAGAGCTGAGTGTGAAAGCATATCTGTGGGTATACCTGCTGTTCCACGGGCACCTGTGACCACGAGCTGTGGGTTTTGGACCAAAACAGATCGCAGATATGAGCCTCTGGGCTCAGCATTAAAATGACTGTGAGGAGTTTGGCCTGTTGGGAGGGGCTCAGGGTCAAGAAAGGGACTTCCTGCTTTTATGTCAGAGCTCCTGATGTCGTTTCTATGTGTGAAGCTTCAGCCGCTCCTCTGGTCAGCTGCGGTGCTACGATGTCTTTGCTGGTTAGATTGAAGTTTGACTTGATGTAGCAGAAGCTGTTTCTCAGCTCTTTTAAAAGCAGCAGTGGTTGTTTTGTTTCCTTTGGCGTGTGCGTGATGTTTTTGTGCGGGTGTAGCTTCGGGAGCTTCAGGTTTCTGACTGTTTTATAGATTTTGACTCCGTAAACTCGACAGACTGCACGAGTCGACTCTGTTAGCTGCTTCAACGCCGCACGCACATATCAGGCTCTGCACGCCACCTTAGCCCGCACACACGCTACAGGCCTTTACACACACACACACACACACACACACACACACACACACACACACACACACACACACACACACACAACAAAGGCACTCACTCTCAGAGCAGATAGTAATCAGTCCTGACAGATGTGATTTGTCCCTCCTGCTCGCAGTGATGAGTGTTTCTCAGAGCAGCAGCCAATCAGGAGATGTGACTGACAGATAACAGCTGCTCAGCTTCAGCCAATCAGCCCTGTTTTCTTTAACAAAATGACACAATCGAGGAAAAGTGACACCAGAGCCGAGCTGTCAGAGATGCTCTGCAGCCTCAGCTTCCCCACGTGCACGTGAGTGCACATGACGTCAGCCGGTCTTCAGCCTGCCAAAGACTGCGCGATGTGCCCTTATCTCGTCCACTCACCGTTAACGATTGGACGTCGTATTCTTACCTTGTGCGTGATTATTAGCAGAGTTTCCTGTAGCACACAGGTCTGCTCGACGCTGTGACACACAGTTTACTTGTTGCTGTTTCCTGTGCAACATTTCACACCCGCAGCTTTTAACAGAAGACCTCTGATGTGAAACATGTTGCAAAAGCAGCGACGGGTCGCTGTTGACCTGGTGGATGGTAAAAGCAGAAAACAGGAGAAACTCAGTGTTGTGGTTGGAACGTGCACATCTATTAGATTGAAACGCTGATGCCTGACAGACAGCACTGTTACAGCTGCTCGTCTCCTTCTTTGCTTTTTCACTCTGTGCGTGGCTCATATACACGATTGCGTGCCGACACCTCCCAGGCAGTGACACGCAACCTAAATAGTTGTTCTGAATTCCAGACATTCCTGGTATGGCTGCACACACACACACACACACACACACACACACACACACACACACACACACACACAGAGCGGTAAAGTGCTGTCTTTGTGAGGACGCTCGTGCAGACCCTGGTTGTAACCGGAGGCCTGAGACCCTCACTCAGGCCCCTAAAGCTCTGTCCCACTGTGACAGTGGGAGCTGTCCACAGTCAGCAGCTCAGCGCGGTCCTCACTGAGACACACAGACCCGTAGATTGTTCCAGGCTAAGATAAACACTTGCCTCACGCTCTGCTCTCCTTGCTTCACTGACTGTAGATCATAAATAATAAACAGTAATGACACTTTAACTCGGTTTCTGTTAAAGTCGAGCTGCTCTACTCCATGTTTTAATTCTGGACTTGACTAGAGTGGCTTTGCATGAATCAAAGGTCAGAAATAATCCTTCTTTATCTAAAAGAGGGGCTTTGGTGCAGCTCCTCTAAGGCTACCCACCCTTTTCAGACAACTCATGTTCTGATTGGCTGACGGTGGGGGCCGGTACGCAGGGAAATAAATCCCAAGGACATGAAATCAGTCAAATGTGAAAAAACGTCCAACCAGAATCAGCTGATTTATTTAATTCAGTAACTTGAATATATTCAATGAAGTCATGAAAAATGTTTTGTATGAATATTTTCATTAAGACGTGCAGGAGATTCATATTTCAGGGCGGAGCTTGTATTTGTGTTATTCTGTCCATAACCTGCATGAAAATACCCCAATAAAACAACACAGGCTAGTTTGTGAACTCAGGTCTGAACGTCTCAAGCTGAGGACTTGAACTGTCGCTGAGCAACGTAACCCTGCTCTGTCACTGATTTTACTGATCAAATTAAGCTCCCTGTGCCGTACTGAGTAAAATCTGACTGTAGACAGAGACCATAAACTCATCAGAAAACAGTTTGAGCAGAGGAGTCGCCCCCTGCTGGACACTACAAAGGTCTTTAATATGAGCTGCAGCTCCTTTGGGACCAGTAACAGCTGAAGAAGCAGCAGTTCAGCTCTGGAGTGGAGCTGCTCTGCATCCCTGCGTCACACCTGCAGTCATGACCTCATGGCCGTAGGTGAGGGCTGGAACGTCTCAGTACACACACGCCCACCTCTCCATCTCACACACCACCTTCCCATCGCTCCTACTCCCAGGGCAGAAATCCCACCCAAAGGGAGGAACTGGCTGGTTTACAGAAGTCTGCCATAAGCCCGCCTCCTCGGGGGACTTCTGTTACTTCCAGGCTTCTTTTTTACTGACAAACTGTTTTTTTCTAGCACCACCTCACCCTCACTGTCCTGTTCCTGCAGACCTCGTTCTTACAGAACGGCATCCTCCAGGTGTTTGGACACAGACACCGTCTGCAGGTGGGACTGGAGACCTGGGTGAAGTCCCATAACTGACACTGTTCATGTTTATTCCTGCTGTTCTTTCTCTGTTGTACTTGATGAAAATGTAATCTGTGTGTGTGTAGCTGGGCTCTCCTCAGTCTGTGCTTCCAGGGGACCTCCAGCGTTGCCTGTCCTACTCTCTAATCAGCAGACTGTCCCCCAGCTGGAACAAAGTCGGTCTCTTCCTCGTCTCAGGTGCGACACGTGTGGAACAACTTGATTTGTTCTTGTTTAATTTGGGCGAGTGCAGTCTCGTTTGATAAGGTTGCATCTCTAATGGGGCTTTGAGAGAATGAACTGTCCCACATCAGGTTCATTTTCCAGGTTGCACCAACATGGTGTAGTTCTGGTTATGGCACCTTCTGATTTGATCCATTTCAGTCACAGTGTTCACTTATCACTCGTCATGACAGCGAGATAATCTTGACGTGATTATCGGTGTTGACACCTCCCAATGCAAACAGGCCCAGGTCTCCTGCAGAGCCGGGAAAACGAGCCGTTATTTGTACAACCTGGCCTCAATGTATTCGCTGCTGTCACTCAGCACGTTTGCAGCCCAAGGCTGAAGTGACACAAACGTTCACCTTCCACGAGTCTGAATAAAACAAAGAGTTTGAAGTCAGAGAGAAATGATGGAGCGCACAGATCTGACTGAAGCAAAAGCAGCATGTTGTAACAGCTGCTGAATAACACGTGTTAGTCTTTGCTCATCACCACCTGAGACTGAACCGTACTGCTGTGGTTCAACTCATCAAATATCTGCCATGTGTTATTGTGATAGAGGCGAGCAAAGTGTGATCCTTTTGTTTCCTGTCAAACTGCAGCTCGCACACATGAGAGTCCGTGCAGTGACGAGCTCTGTCCTCTCTGTTTGTTTCCAGGAAAAGACTTCCTGACTGAGAGCGGGAGGCTCAACGCTGTCAGTAAGTTTCACCCTTTACCTCCTCCCAGTGACCTGCACACAGTGACACATTAAACATTACTGTGTGTGTGTGTGTGTGTGTGTGTGTGTGTGTGTGTGTGTGTGTGTTAGGCGTGGAGCTGAGTGTCACTGAGGCCCACATGTGTTTCAGCATTGAGGCCAGCGCTGTCCGACTGCCCCTGACCACCGTAAGACAACAAGAACACCTTTATGTAAATGTCGTGAGTAACATGGCGAGCTGAACAGACCGAGGTTTGCTGCCTCTGTGGCTTTTATAAAAACCACTGAACATTTTAACTTGACCCTCACTGCTGCGATTTAAACTCACACTTCAACTTAGTTTGAGTTAAAGTTTATTAAAGAAGAATAAAATGCTCAGGTCAAGTCTTCCTTCACAGAAGTGCTGTTAAGGAGGAAAAATGAGACTGAAGCAGGATGTTTGTGTTTCAGCTGGGGGACTTCGACCTGCCCCCGCTGGTGCTCCAGAGGTTATGCAGTGACCCTGACTTCGTCGTCGACCTGGCCTCCACCGCAGGAGCCGTGTGGTGTCACGTCCTGCCCAGGTACGATGACGCCACCTGCTGGACAAACTCAGGCAGCACCGAACAGCCGCTGCTCATCACTGTAAAGATTTGGATGAAATGTGACCTCATTAAACTCCTGCTCTTCAAAGATAGTATCACAGAACCGTGCACAGACTTTTATATCATCGTTTTTGGGTCAAACCAGAGGGTAAGGGAACATTTGTGAAGACATCCTTCATGTCGTCAGAGAGGTCGTCACGCTGGTGAGCGTCTCCACGTCCTCAGCTCGTACCTCCTCGCCTCCATCAGCTAATGAGATGCTTTCACACCGTCCAACCGACAGTCTCGCCGCCTGTTTGCAGATCGCTGGTTCTGGAGGCCTTTAGAGCTGTCTTGGTGACGTTAGTGTCAGCTTCTCCTGGCAGCAGAAGCTCTCAGACTGAGGGACGTTCACAGCTGGTCTGACTGACGCCGTACGATCGTTTATCTTTGCAGCAGCTTCTTCTGCCTGCACAGCAGGTTACAGCAGTTTCTGTTTACCGTAGGCGCCACGTGAGATGGCCTCTGATTGGTCTCTCAGAGATTGCCACAACTTTAGAACCAGCTGATGAATGCCGCGCCCTCATTCTGCCCGAACAGCTGAGCTGTCGGAGGATGGACCACCTCTGGGCTCTGGCAGGAGAAGCTGAGGGTGTGAACAGAAAAAACAGATCTTTATCAGCTTGTTTAACAAACAGCAAACCTGTGAGCTGCCGGCTCGCAGCCACGTTAGGTTGTGATTGTCCCGAGGTACAGATGAGCTCACAGTGAGACGCAGCTTCACTTACATGGAGCGAAATGTGAGAGTGTGTATGTGCAGCAGGTGTAGGGTGGGTGTGTGGTCACACAGCAACGCTGAGGTGTCGTGCTCACGGCTTTTACTTTCTAATCACACTCAGATGTAACGTGGGCGTCATTTTAAAGGCCGTGATTACCTGACTGTAGTCAGCAGATCAGTGTGTGCTGTTAGTGTCACGGTCGTTCTCTTCACCTGTGGGTGCTGTAACGTTAGTGGGTGTTATCCTGGCTGTGAGCAGCAGGTGGAGCTGCAGCTCTGTGTGATCACAGCTGGGCTCTGACGGCTGCAGTGTTCATTGACAGGCTGGTTTGTGTCTCTGTGCTAGCATGAAGAAAGGTCAGGTCATCTTCATCAGCCGCCAGCTGCCCAAGCATGGACCGTTCAGGAGCTACAGAGACCTGCAGAAGCACTGGAACCGCATGGTACACACACACACACACACACACACACACACACACGGTCTCAGCCTCTTCTTAAACCAAGGAGCTGAGTGGACAGATCTCCTGTGGAGCACATGAGGCTGGCATGGCAACGTGACTCAGACTGAATGTGAGGTTACTCTGAGGCAGGAAGCAGAAAAGCTTTAGAAACACGGAGGGGAATGACAGTAGTGCTGAAAGGTGCACAGACCGCTCTGCTGGAGTCAGAGTTCTGCTCACATAAAGACCTGCTTGGACCAGAACACGCTCCAAAGAAATTTGGGACTTCTGAATAAATTATTGTGTTGCAGACGAGCACATTATAAATGGTCTGGCTTACTAAACCAAAGTAGATAAAGCATTAAATGACAGATATTTATGTCCACCTTACCCCGCACATCCTCTTCATCACACCAACCCTCTGCATGTGCTCCTTTGCTCCACCCTGAAAAACAGCACAGTTCCAGTTTTTGCGGGTTTTCTGCAGTGAGTCTGAGACTGTTAATTACAGTCCACAGTCTGAGTATGAGCTCTCCAACCTTTAACTTCATACTGGGAATATTTACAGGGTTCATAAAGGTGGCTCCAAGTTCTTTTTGATGATGTTTCTCAGCAGTGTTTGAGCCATCACAGTTCCATCAGGAGATGCAAATTACCTACTGCTTTTTAAATAAAGTTAAAAACCCAACTAAATCAGCTTTACTACGACACTGCAAGCGTCCCAGTCTAAATGCAAATGCAGGTTTTTGTTCCTTGACCAGCTCTGAGCAACAGTATCAGTACGATGGGATATATCACAGTTTGAATAAACTGCAGGAGCTTCATGTCTGATGCTGAGGAGCAGACACGAAGTTTGATCTGTTTCTGTGTTTTCCAGTATGGCTACAGACTGCCTGAGCTGGCAGAGGATGAGGTGCTGTACTGCAGCGTCTACTTCAGGCTGCTGGGAGAGATACTCTTCAGGTATCCTCAGAGCCGCATTAAACCACATTTAAATCAGTGTTGTTACAGTGTTTGTCAGATGGCAGGTAGAGATGAACAGTACGATATACTCAGAGTTACATGCAGGAGTAAAGATGAGCCTCGTGTTTTACTACCAACAAGGACAGAGCAGCAGCATGAACCATCGCTGCTCTGCAGTGAGAAGGAAAATCTCAAATCTGATAAAGTTTTCACCTCTGTCCTGAGCAGCTACCCTCTGAGCTGCATCCGCCTGCAGCCGGTGCAGCGTTGTCCTCGGGTCGACCTGCAGGGGGCGCTGGGCGGCTTCCTGTCTGACGTCAGGCACACACTGAAGACTGTGTGTGGCTTCCCTGCACATCTGAGCAGACAGCCCTGTTACCGTGCAGTCCGGCTGAGCAGCGCTGGATCTTTACAGGTACACACACACACACACACACACACTGTGTATAGATGTGTGTTACGAGGATAATCTCACTGTGCTGCAAACGCTTCGTGGCTCTGTCGTGTGGCGGTCAGCCGTGAGCTGTTCAGCTTGTAGGTGCAGCACTTTCTGGCCCTGCTGCATCCAAACTGACGTCAGTAATAACATTTGTAAGCTACATCTGGTCACCTGCTTTTCAGTGGAAATATCACAACTCAGTGCATGTAGGCACTGGCTGTAGCACAAACCAACCATGAGCATGGCGTGGTTGCTGGGATTTTCCTGTGAACCATGTCTGGGGTTTACCGAGGATGGTATGAAAATGAGGAACTATCCAGTGAGCTCTGGTTCTCTGGGAGAAATCAGAGGTCACATTAGAATGGCAGCAGTAACTCAAGTAACTAGTCATTACAACCAAAGTATACAGGAGAGTATCTGGAGAAATCCAGATGTAGAGATGGCACGATGCCACTTTTTTATGTCCGATACCGATATCATACATTTGGATATCTGCCGATACCGATATGAATCCGATATAGTGTTTTTAACCAATAAAACTGTTTTTTTAATATCTTGCTGCTATTCTGTTAAACCTGTATGTAAAATACACTGCTCCCAAAATATTTATAATAATACTGATCAATCTAATAAACTTAAACCTGCACCATCCTCCCTATTCTGCTAGTTTAAAGAGCACTTAGCAGAAATATTACGCAACCAAACTAATGGGGTTGCAAACTCCCAGCAAAATAAAAAAGGGAACCACCCCCAGCCTCCGCCTCGTGATGCTTAATCAACATGATCAACTTTAATTTAATGCACATGTAAAAAAAAAGCACAGAAATCAATTATTTTTCCACAATAATTAAATAGATTCAACCTCTTTCTTCTACAGAACTGCAGACTGCACAGATGGAAAAAGTACTATAGCTTACTGGGGTATATTAGACTTAACAGTTACTATATACAGTAATGGACTTCTATTCGTTTTACATCAGATTCAGATAATTATTTATTAAAAGCTCGACATTTTAAATGAGAATAAGAAAGAAAAGTATGTCTTTGTGCCCCCTTTTCCCTGTTAATGCCCTATCGGCCCCCCTGGCTAAACTCTGCTAGATCCGCCCCTGCACAGTTACAGCCGTCAGCTAGAAAAAGATCCTCGAGTAGAAAGTAATATTAAATAAATTCTACCAACAGCTGATCAAGCTTAAACGTGCTGCTGTTGTTCAGCCGCTGGTTTCCTCTTTCTGGTGCAAAGTGGGCCAAAAACAAACCAGAGAGACGGACTCGCCACAGAAAAGCAGATCAGCTGATCAGTTTCATGATTGAAGTAGCAGCAGGAGAGGGAGAGAGATTAGTTGTTAAGCCTTAGGCTGGAATGCTTTACAAACATTCAGAGGTGAACTTACACACTTGCTTCACTTCTCTCTGGGAAAACTTCCTCGGAGATGAAATGCAGGGTTGGTAGCGAGGCTCCAAATGCTCCACCAGACCGCCGACAGGTCTCGCACGCCACAGCCGCTCTATCATGTGACGCATACTTCTCAGACGTGCTACGGTTCTGAGCTGAGTTACGCCATGTCACAAGTTTTGTGAGGTGCTTTCGTAATATTTAATGGATCGGATTACATTTTTTATTTCTCTCCGATATCCGATCCAGTAATTTAGGTCAGTATCGGACCGATACGTAATATCGGATCGGTCCATCTCTAGTGTAAACCCCATGAAAGCATGGACTCATCCTGCCTTTATCAGCAGTTCATCCTCCTGATGGTGTGCGGGATACGTTTTGAGCACACTTTGGGACCCTTGGTACCATCTGAGCATCATTTAAACCCCACAGCTAACCTGAGTGTTGCTGCTCATCATGTGAACCATCTTGTGATGCTTCTTCCATCAGGATAATGCTCCATGTGTCAGAGCTCAGAGCATCTCAAACGTGAACCTGAGTTCACTGCCCTCACACGGTCTCCACAGATCTCAGTCCTGTCACAGCTCCGGGGTGTGAAGGAATTCACATTCTCATGGATGCGGGCGGTAAATCTGCACCAACATGATGCTGTCGAGTCAGCGTGGACCAAAAGCTCTGAGGAACGTTTCCAGCTCCTTGTTAAATCTGAGCCACGAGGACTTGAAGCAGCTCGGACAGCCTGGTGTTCCAAACAGAGTATACCTCACAGATCTTTCTTTCATGGCCTGGCGAGCAGGTGTGAGTGTTGGTGTGGGCAAAGCAGTGATTTCTGAGCGTTCCCACCTTGTAAACTCTCCACAGGCAGTTTTATGAGCGCTGAGGAGAAAGAGGAGGAGAACAGCGTCTCTCCGGATCCTGCGAATAAATTTTCATGATACAGATGTCAGAGAGAAGGAGAAAGAAAAGTCCAGAGGTCTCATATAATATAAGAAATGTGCTTTCACTCAGCAGCCATTGAAAGGTTCGGCTTTGTGTCCCTGAACAAAGAAATGATGTATTTTCTTTGCAGAGGAAGAAGATAACTCGACCTGTTAACCACCGTTCCAAGGCCTTGTTGTAACAAAGCAGTTAGAAAGTGTTTCATCATCTTTTTAAAAGACTTTCTTTAAATAAAAATCAACATCTTTTAATCCTCCCCGAAAAACCTTTCATGCACAGGAGTACAACAGGTAGCATATCTGCCTTTAAGCTTGAATAAATGTGTTTTCTGCACAGCTCTTTCCTTTCACACAAGTCAATAGATGAAGGGATAAAGTGCAATAAAGCAGGTGGGATTAAAGTTATTTCTCATTTTGTCCTGCAGATGATTCTTATTCACAGGCTGCAGCTGTGCGAGCGATCGATTCAGCGCTCACAGGGTGAACTGAAATATTTATGTTGCTTCTTATTTCCATGTATAAGACCACTGATCCCATCTGTAGGCTGAGCCGAGGCTGGAACTGACGCTCAAAAGGATCGTTTATTCACCTTTAGAAAGGTTTCTCCTGACCAGCACCCACCCATCCATCCACCCATTTAACCATACATCCATCCATCCATCCATCCATCCACCCACCCATCCCTCCATCCACCCATTTAACCATACATCCCTCCATCCATCCATCCATCCACCCACCCATCCCTCCATCCATCCATCCCTCCACCCATTTAACCATACATCCATCCATCCATCCACCCATCCATCCCTCCATCCATCCATCCCTCCACCCATTTAACCATACATCCATCCATCCATCCACCCATCCATCCATCCATCCCTCCACCCATTTAACCATCCATCCATCCCTCCACCCATTTAACCATCCATCCATCCCTCCATCCATTTAACCATACATCCATCCCTCCATCCATTTAACCATCCATCCATCCATCCCTCCATCCACCCATTTAACCATCCATCCATCCATCCATCCCTCCATCCACCCATTTAACCATCCATCCATCCCTCCACCCATTTAACCATCCATCCATCCCTCCATCCATTTAACCATCCATCCATCCATCCATCCCTCCATCCACCCATTTAACCATCCATCCATCTCTCCACCCATTTAACCATCCATCCATCCCTCCACCCATTTAACCATCCATCCATCCCTCCACCCATTTAACCATACATGCGTCCATCTCATCCCCAGGTGGTTCCGGGTTGGTTCATCGGGGTGTGACTGTTAGATTGAAAGCTGGTATGAGTGACTGAGAATGAGATCTTCATCTCTGCTGCTTGAGAACTTTGAAATTTCATATTTGAGAACAGGATGGAGGTTTGGGTGTGACTTCATCAGGGGTGTTAAGATGTTAAATCTGCAGCAACACTTACTATGAAGAACCATTTTTGTAATTGGATCATTTCTGTCATTATCAACCTAATTCGATATTTCTAACATTAACACATTTCTCAGTCCAACATTTTGATTATTCCACTTCACTGAGGTCTCCTCTTCTTCCTCAGATGTTGAATGGTTTGGAAATCAACCTGACCACCTCCTGCTCCATCAGGCCGGTCCTCACCCAGCTTCCTCCACCCCCTCCTCCACCCCAGCCTCTGCAGCCTTCAGCCTGGACCCCTCTGTCCCAGCAGGAAGGAGCTCAGGAGCTTCTGGACAAAGGACGTGGCTTCAGCGGGAGACTGACACAAAGTCAGGGGTGTGGAGGCAGAGACTGTCCTCCGTCTTCCTCCATCTCCTCCTCACATGCTGCTTTTTCCTCTTCTGACTCCTCAGATCAAGAATCACAACCTTCCTGCTCCTCCTCCTCCTCCACCTCCTGCTCTTCTCTCCCAGTCTTCCAGCCTGCTTCCTCCTTCATCTCTTCCCACTCCTCCTCCTCAACTCCCTTGTCTGAAGCGGCATTGAACCCTTCTCCCAAACTTGTTCCAGTCTTCAAGCGTCCATCGCACCGCGTCACCATTTCCCTGCTGCGTCCCCAAAATCAGAAGCAGCTGGGTGGAGCTGTGGAAGGGTCAGCGAGGGTGACGGTGCCTTCCTATAGGAAGGAGATTCCCGCCACTGCTCCTCGCCTTTCTTCTTTATCAGCTGCTCCCCCCCCAGTTCTTCCTTTGCCCATCATCCCTCACTTCAGCCGCAGCACTGCGGCTGCTCACCCGCCTCCGGCTAACATCAAGCGCGTCTCCAGCCTCAGTCCTGTAACAAAGTTTAAACCGAGGATTATCATCCCTCCAAAGCCGGAGATCAAGACCGGCTCCAAAACCACCCTGAAGGTCAGCTCTGAAAGTGACGCTGTCACTGGCTGCAGAGATGAAACACAGACGTCCTCTGAAACCTCAAACAATGAAACCTCCAAACGCAGCACGAAGGTGAGTCTTCCTGAATAAATACCATGGTGGTGTCACTTTTTTAAAGAGCCTACAGAAGATGAATTTCAAGTAGAGTTTGAGTAATTCTGCTGATTGGCTCACAGACAAACAGCACTGAACCTCTCGCCTTTCAGAGGATCCCAACAAAAAAGCCACAAACATCTGTGTGATGTGTGACCTTTAGGCCCCACCCCTCCACTGAACTCTCAGGTGTTTCCTCACGCACCTGTTGCTGTGCTTCTTTGATGTTTCAGAGAGTTTCTTTTGACCTAAAGACGAAGAAATCCAGAGCCGCAGTTGGAGACGTGGACGTGGAGAATATGGTCAAAACCAATCAGGTCAGAAGATGAACTTCCTGTTTCCTCATTTCCATTTCTCTGTTTTTACTTTCTCCTTCTTTTCTGACCTTCTCACCAGTGCACACATGAGCTGAAACATGAGAACAAACCCTCACATGTGACCAGTTAACAACAAGCTGGATACAAACGTTTCTTGTTATTGGGGAAGTGTGAAGCACAAACAATTAGCGTCTTCTTCTTAGTGGTGTTTGATTTGTTGGGGCTGTGTGGAGGAGACTTCACAGTCTTAAAGCTGTCATCAGACCAGCACAGAAACTAAAGCCGGAGCAGATTTTACACACGACAACAATCGGTTTGGGTTGGAGTGGACTCTATATTTACAACAGCTTTAGCATTTCACCTACTTGCTGTTCTCTACCAGACTCCATTCAGAAAAACACAAATTTTACCTCACATAAACATGGGTGGTGTCTACCTACCTCTACTTGTTTAACACAAACCAGTTAACTAGTTTAGCTACTTTCCCCATCATAACAGCTTATGGTTCAAAGTTTGCATTGTCAGGGGGCGTGTCTTCGCTGATTGACAGCTGGATGGTGAGATAGGTGGACCTGTGAACTGTGCTAATGCTAGTTTTACCTGCTGTGAGGTTAATGTGCCCACAGACGTGTGAGCTCCAGTTTTGGACCGCCCTCCATGTGTTTTAAAGCTGGAGCTGCTTCTCCGGTCTGTCTGCCGTACATCGGCATGTTGGGCTGGTAAAGTTTGCCGTCTAACTGACCTCGCAGCCTCTGTCTGTGCTGTTTATGAAGCTGCAGGGCGAGGAAGAGGAGGCTGATGAATTTCCACTTGTACTGTATGTACAGCTTCAGCTTCCTCATAAACATCCTTGAGGAGGACCGTGCACATTACTGTGATGTATTAAAGTACGTTGGCGTGATGAATAGCAAACACGGCATCCTGCACTGTCTGCCTCAGTTTCCTCAGCAACGCTGCTTCACGGGAGGGCGAGGACTGTTAAAGTGATGAATGGGCAGGAGGAGGTGGGAGCCCGGAGGGCGCCGAGCACATTAATAACAACATTCATCAGTTTTACAGCCCCAACCTGCAAGTTTTCAGGAACAATACGCCGCTTACATTTTCACTCTTATTTACACACTGCCAGCACATTGTTCACAAAAACAGCTCCGTTACACCAGCACGGGGGCATTTTCACACATTTGAACCTGTTTTCAGTCTGGACTCAGTTTAAAATCCAGTCCAGAGGCTTCAGTGATCAATGTTTCATAGTATCTGAAGATATTTCAGCCTTTGCACACGGTCACACTGTTAGATTAGATCATCAATCTGATCTGTGGTCTTTCCATGGGGAGTGAGAGGGTTTTATTGGTGTTCAGACCTGCTGGGACACACACAGTTTCAGATGTGTTGATCTTAAGGACAGAGCTGCACATCAGTGCCCTCTTCCCTCCATCTAACTTTTGTGAGTTTGAACTTTTCTGGGGATGAACGTGTGATGATGAGGTGATGAAGAGGCAGTGAGTTGTTGAACGAAACGCACAATTTTTGAGGTTTTGTGGGTTTTTCTTCCATGTTTGTAGTCCTTGCTGTTTTCTGCTTCACTTCTTTACAAAGCAAAATCCAAACATTGGCATAAAAAAGGATCACGCCAGCTCAGTAGAAGCACAATAGAATGCTCATGGTTTTATTCATGTGGAAACATAAACGTTTGCTCAAACAGTAACTGCTCCGAGATCTCTGTAAGACTGAAACAGTCTGACGTGAGCTCGTGTGCATGAGAAAATCACTGATCATATATTCTGATGTTTAACTGAAGATTTAACAAAATCATGAACGACTGACCTGCTAGTGACCAAAGCAATCACCACGAAGGTTCAGCACTCGACCCTCTCCCAGCTGTTCCTCGCACCCTGTGGTTGCCAAATGGTTTTAAA
>NC_141352.1:8586355-8626355 GCF_057382095.1 Aulonocara sp. 'chitande type north' Nkhata Bay | reverse complement strand
GAGGTGAACTCGGGCTCGTTAAAAGTTACTCTGATATGAGAGGAACCTGCACAGGGACAGATGTTAACACCTCACTGTTGAACCCTGCTATCAGCTCTTAGCACATAAACCATCCTGACGTTTGTCTGTAATTACTCTTCCCAGTTACAGTTACACGTTAGTCGGGCCATGAAGTAAAGGTCGCCATCCTGGCAGGCTCCCTTCTACACGGCCAGCTAGTAAAAATCCAAACTATTAATTATTTTATCTTGTTTACTGTAGATACAGGTACTGTTTTTATTTAAAAGTACTGTTAGTTACCTGATCTCAGCTAGACTAGAGCCAAAGTAGAACCATGTAGTTGTTGTAGCACCGTTGTATCCGCGGTTTAACCTGACTATAGCCGTCAGAACGTCACATCTCCATGTGTGAGGAGCTCTATCGCATCAAAAAGTGTAATAAAAGGTTGATGTTTGTGTTGTACTCAGTGGGCATTTAAGGGAATAAACTGACTGATGTTGCTGTTTAAGCTCCTCCATGCTGCCCACAGTTGTTGGTCACCTGCAAGCTGCTTTGCAACCCACATCTATCCTGTGACTCTTAAATGAAGTCAGAGCACAGGTGTTGAACTCCAGGCCTCGAGGGCCGGTGTCCTGCAGGTCTTAGATGTGTCCGTGATCCAACACAGCTGATTTAAAGGCTAAATGACCTCCTCAACATGTCCTGAAGTTCTCCAGAGGCCTGTTAATGAACTAATCATGTGATTCAGGTGTGTTGACCCAGGGTGAGATCTGAAACCTGCAGGCCCTCGAGGCCTGGAGTTCGACACCCCTGAGTTAGAGGAAGCAGTTCTTGATACTCGAGACTTTTTCTGCCTGTGAAACAAATGCATTGGGTGCTACTGTTATATGATAAACTCTGGAGTAAGTGAACGAGAAAGCAGCCCGTCCTCCGTGATGGAAATGTCTCCGGGAACTAGCTGCAAGGCTCTTTCACATCTGCCCGGCTGAACGGTGCGCTGTGAAATAACGGTAAATGTCAGGTTGTGTGTCTCAGCCCTGATGCCGCACAACTGACAGCACACAGTCGCTGGCAGAGGACCATAGAGACTACAAATCCAGGTTAATGCACATGTGGGGCCCGGAGGACCTTTACAGGGTCTGCACACAGTTAGCAACTTGAACCCGTCTCTGAGGAAATCCGAGCTTTCCTCAGAGACGGGTTCAAACTGAGGCTGTGTGCAGAGGCATGAAGCTGGATTTATGTAAAGTCTCACATGGAGCAGACTTACTGTAGAGTTTATATCTGTCCAGCGCCAGAAAACCCTCTAATTAAAAACCTCCTCCGCCCTTCTTTCTTTCTGGCTCCCTGTGAAGCTGATTAGCCCGAGCTCCTTCACAGCCCAGCGGTTATCATCTTTCCTCTCTGCTCTGACTCTTTTTCCTGCTGCTCATTACTTTCTGCCTTCTTTCTGATGTGAAGGCCTCCGCTGCCACCGCAGCAGCAAACAGTCGTTAAAATCAGGTCCACTTCACTTTGATCTCCTCGTTTACCGTCCACTCGTCTCAGTGATGTTCCCTGATGTTCAGGGAAAGCATCACTTTGATTTTGCAGCATATTCTTGTGTGTACGTCTTGATTTCTTAGACTAAACACTTTGCTCTCCCTGGTAGATGCTTTAAAGCCGCTGCAGGTTGTTTGTTTTCAGGACACGGTGTTCAGATATTTACTGTAAACTGAGGTTAGATCTGAGAGTCCCTCATAAATAATAATGCCGTCCCGACCCAGAAACAGAGCCGAGGTGGTCGGAGACGGGACGTCCCGACTGGTTTCCAGGTTTTCCTCGCTGTGCCAATCTGCTGCTTTTGTCCGCTGACATTTCAGTCTGAGTCGTTTCAGTCCTTCCTCCAGGCGATGACTTTGCTCCTTCTTTTATTCAAAGAGCACTTTTTCTTTCTTCCCAGACAGCCAACCTGCCCCCTCCCCCTCGGGCCTGAAATGGATTCTTCGTCCTCTTTTATTCCCTTTTGCTCCTTTTTTCTTTCTGTTTATGCAGACGTAGAAAAGGAAAGCAAGCGAACAAAAGAGTCCCTGACAGTTGAGGACAAAGAGAGAAAAGTCTGTGTGGTGCTTCTAAAACGTCTCCTTTCACCAACGCTGTGTGTGTCCTTGGGCTCCACCTACATGTCTCATTCATATCTTGGCCTTCCTGGAAGTTTGGATGTCATCTCTTTGATAGACGCACCTTTAATATCAGGAGTGTGTTTGTATACGTGGGCAGGTCTTTAAAGGCTTCTGCTACAGTTGTTTTAGGTATTCAGTGCACAGATCCACACGTTTGGATCTAAAAGGTGCGCTCGCTTTCTACATCCTAGGAGTTTGTGTGTATTACATAAAGTAAAACATTAGCAATAAATATTGTACTAACATATAAAATGACTGAAGCACCTTTGCTCTGTTATTTATATGTTGCTGGGAGTTGTTAAAAACCAACTTTGCCCATTAAAAATAAAAGCTTGAAATCTGGCCGATGTTTCCGTCAGAGAGCTGAGCTCTGTCTAAAACACTGAAAAATAAATAAATAAATAAAACACTGAAAACTGAATTTTTCAGTGGCAGAATCCAGCTTCTAAACCCAGTAACGAGCTTTTCTCTGATTCCTGCCCAGTCAGCCGGTCACCTCGGGATCAGACTGTCGTCTGCTGAGGTTTCTGATGATGAACAATCGTTTCAAACCATCTAAAACTAAACTCACTCTTTTATCTAAAGCAGCTGGAGTTTGTTCGGTTTCACCATCAAACTCTTCACTCACATCCAGCCGATCATTTTACAGCGATCGAGGAGATCCACTGTTATCACCATGGAGCCTTACTGCCAGTCCACCAGGTCAGACACGAGGATGCTGCAGCAGAAATCACACCAACAAAATTAACAAATACAAACTTGTATGAAAACACCAGGAGAACACAGCTGAAAGCAATCAAGGAAGACGAGACAAGGGAAGTAAAACTAAACACAGCACATCCAGGATCAGACACGTAAGGACGTAACTAACCATGGAAGCATCCATACAAGCCAGTATCAGAGCAAAGCGTGTGATAAACACCAGCCCATCAAAGCTTGAAACGGACAGATGTTGCATTACCAGCAGGGGGAGATAATATATTTAAAAATATTTAAAGCTGAGAAGTCAGTAATGAGCAAGGAAAATATGAAGTATGTTTCAGGAGCAGTGAAGCTAGGATTATTTTCATGTTGACCTGAAATAATGTCTCCCTCTGCTGGTGCTGCAGCGTACTGCAGCCTCTGCATGCATGTCCTTTTCATACTTAGAGAGGCAAAGCATGAAAGATGAGAAACCTGGTGGAAATCTTCCTTAGAGTGTTGGTGGGTGTAAAGAAGATCGTCCATCTGGTCAGCACTTTGAATCTGACTGGTTAAACTATCTTCAGCTGGAGCTCCAGTCTGCTGTTACTCTCTATTAGCATGCAGAACTGTAGAATATCTCTATACCAGGTGCAGGTGGTGCAATCAGAGCGTGCTCAGTCTGCTAAGCGCCTGGCATAAAGATGAAGCTCTTTAATTGCTGGCAGGCTGACCTGCTAATCCGAGGCCTGTTTAAAATGGATTTAATCACTTCTTCACTTCGATTGACTTTGTCTGGAAGCTGAATCCCTGCTCGCCCTGCAGAAACTCGAGCTGAAGAATTAGAGCACATTTTAATAGATGCATGAGTGCACTGCATGAGCTTTGCCTTTGGATGCATTATTGTCTGTGATTTTTACTGTGGAACAAAGCCGTGAGCCTCACTAACGAGCATCCGGCTCTTCATTATTCATGTGACTCCTCGGATTGATTTCCTCTCAGCGATCGTGTCTCTTTATTTTGGGGAAGAGAGAAGCGGAGAGGAGAAAATCAAAGACATTCAAGCGTTTTCATCTTTGCAGTTATTTTCTCTTAATCAACCATTCCCAGCTGTGAAGCTGTGCACATCATCACTGGCCTGAAGAATTTCCCAGTAGACCTTTATTTGTATGCAAAGTTCAGTTGCCTGAAAAGTCACGATTGGACTTTTTTGTGTGTTTCTTAAATGTGTGGTCAGGTTTGGGGAGTGTTACGCTGCACTAGTCAGCAGGTGCTCTCACACTGTGGATGGAGCTCTCTCGCTCTCACTGAAATGGTCACTTCTTCCTTCACAAAGCAACACGATATGATTGTGTGTTCAAAATGTCTAAAACCCAACAAGTATGTCTTTACTTTTGAGTCTCCCTTCATCAATATGTTTACAGATATTTGAGACTGTTTTACTTTATTGTGTGGATGCTTTAAGCGTCCACACTATTGAGTTCCTGTTTCTCTTTATTCTTTATCTTTATTGTGCTTTAAGCATCCACACAAATCCAAATCTCAGTAGTTGTGTTAAAATGCAGTATTATTGCCAAATCATAGTATTTGTACCCAATCATAGTATTTTTGCCAAATTGTGGTATTTGTGCCCAATTAATAATTCTGTTATGTTATAGTATTACTACTAAGTCGTAGAATATCTGTTATGTTATAGTGTATCTGCGGAATATAGTATGTGTGCCAAATCGTAGTATTTATACCAAATCACAGTATTTATGCTAAAACATAGTATTTCTGCCATATTGTGGTATTTGTGCAAGAACATTGAACTGTTATGTTATAGTATTACTACTAAGTCATAGTATTTCTGCCAAATCATAGTATTTGTGTGAATTTGTATACTGTAATATCACTGTAGTATGTAGTGGCTAAGTAGGGGGTGTTTACAGTGTAAATAGGTCATCTCTTGTGTTGGAGTGCCCTCTTGTGGCGCCTTTTGGGTAGTGCCTTAGTAAACGTGAACCCTGTAAGAAGTGGTATCAGACTGATTTGTAGTGGAGGAATTTGTTGCCAGTGTTCTTAATCATAGAAACCACACCATATCACCTCTCCACATCCTCCTACTGTATGCCATGCCTCCCTGTACCATCCATCTGACCGCCAATAAACTCCACCTGTGGTAATCTAATCCCTGGATGTCAGCCTCTCCTTCTGACCGAGGATAGTTACTATTGCAGCACCACCCAGCATTAAACTGACGTACACCATTCTGTACAATAGTATTTGTGCTAAAAAGTAGTATTTCTGCCAAATCATAGTATTACTGCTATTTCATACTATTTAAGCGAAATTACAGTGTTTCTGCAAAAACATGTTTGAGGGGTGGAAATCTGTCCTCCTCTCATTTTTCAAACTCCGAAAATTAAGCCATTTCTTCTCTCGTCATGTCTCCGCGACGGAGATACAAAGAGCTATGTAAATCGTAGTCAAAGTACACCAAAGTCCGCTGATTCACCCAGTGCAAGAATTATGCTTCTATCCCACCTAGTTTTTGAGTACAAATTTATACACTATCACAGACCGGTAATTCATATTGATAATTTATTACAATTCTGCAAAGTTTTATGATTTTAGCAGCTTTTCTAATATGGACCTCACATTCTTGTTAACAGTCTATGGCAGAAATACATACAAGTACACAGCCTGATGAAGCAGACAGAAGCAGTACCTCTGATTGGTTCAGCATTTTCACCTCTTATCAGCACAAATCTCAGCCTCTTCTGCTGTTTTCATTAGAATTGTAAGCTTTTCCACCTTTTTTCAGTTACGTGAGAACCAGTTTGGCTCAATGAGTAGCTGAAAAATGTCAGCCTCTTCTGCTGTTTTAGCAGGATTTCAGAGTTCAGCTTTTTCACTTGTTTTAAGCACAAATTTCAGTTTCTTTACCTCATTTCACAACAAAGTTCTTCCTCTTCACCTCTTTTCTGCTAATTTGAGCTTCTGCTCCACAGTGCACATTGTCCCTCTCATCATATCTTTGCTTGTGACCAGAACTCATTTGGCTCAGAGGGTAGGGCATCTGCCGTGAGACCCGGTGGCAGAGGTTTGAATCCTACCTGTGACAGTTGCTACACATGTTCCCTGCTTGCATGCGCTCTGCTTTCTTGTGTGTCACTGCTCTCCAGTGTGTCATTACACATACAGCCATCTTCAGCAAGTACTTCTGCTTCTACACCTCTTTTCAGCTCATCTTTTTGCTTCTTTGCCTCTTTTCAGCAGAAATTCTTCTGATTCACCTCTTTTCTGCCAAATGTTTAGATTTTCACCTCTTATCAGCACAATTCTAAGCAGCTTCTGCTAATTTCACCACAATTGTCACTCTCTCCACCTCTTCTTTGTGTGAATGAGTTTGGTGCAGTGAGGTGAATTGCCGCCTTTAGACCAGAAGGGCCAGGTTCGAATCCTGCTCAGGGCAATGTTTTTTGTTTGTTTTTTTCAACTTTTTCAGCTTTTTTCAGCAGACATCTTCAGCGTTAAGGCATCCACACAGCATTTTCGCAGGAAATGCAAATTGTGTGGATGCTTTAAGCATCCACACTATTGAGTTCCTTCTTGATGTTTCCGTACACTTTTCGCCGTGGATCTACTTCCACAATTTTTGTGCTATTTTCACCGTTCAAATTTTAAACTATTCTGCTATTTCTGCTAATGACGGCTATGTCTTTTGGTATTTTTCACTATTATACTTTTTAAAATATTAAGCTTTTTTCCTTTAATTTGAAATGAATGGGAAACCTGCAATTCTGCTAAAATTTGCTTGTTTTTGAAACTTAACTACTTCCTCATATTTTCACATAGAGCAACCATTCAAACTTTAAAATGTTCTCAAATTATTGGGCTATTCAGGTATAAATCAGCTTTTTCAAATCTTTTACCATTTTACTTTTATGCCTCTTAAAGTTTTCAGTTGCAAAATTGTGATTTTTCACAAAATACATGCGTTGTTATGGTTGCTATGCTCTTGGCTTCCAGTGTGCCACTGAAGGTTTTGCAGTCTTCTCTTCATGTCCGAACAACTTCTTGCTACTTGCTCAATTTTCACTCAACTTCCACAAATTATACATCAAAACTTAGGTATTTTTGCTGGCTTTCAGGAAATGTCACCATCATTGTTGTGGGACTTATAGAATGTTTGCAAATCTCCTCAGACCAACACAAAGTCGGAAAACTCTCCATAGAAAGTCAATGGAGAGTTTGTTCAAAATCACCGCTTGATTTCTGTAATGAGAGGCATATTCGAATCGTCATATCTCCTTAACAAAACAAAGTTAAGACATGAGGCTTGTCCCAGTATATCTTCAGACACTCCTAACACTCACAATTCAAGAATTTCTTTCTCACCTATTACCGTTCTGAAATGAGTTAGACTTGTTTGAGGGTAGGAAATTCGTCCTTCGCTCAGATTTCTTCAGATTTCAAACTCTGGAAATTAACCACTTTTTTCTCTCGTCATAACTTTTTGTTGGATTTCCACAGAGACCTGAAAATTTCCATGATTGTTCACCAAAGCCTGCTGTCTCTTACGGTGAAAGAATGATATCGATACTCCAAATAGATTTCAAGTCACAAAGCGTTGTTTGAGGGCAGGTCAAGGCATTTTTTGCTTTGCTCTACTCAGTTATGGTGCATTACCAGTCAAATATCTTTAATAATTCATATTTTAATGATAAATTGTAAACACTGGAAGATTCCCCCATCTCTTCTGAACAAAACGGTGTAAGAATGACCGCTCTAGCCCCTACGGTTTGGAAATTATGGTCATTTGTTTGAGGGGAGTCCTCACTATGAGAAATAGGCTGCAATAATCCTGTGCCTCTCTGTGCTGCGTGTGTAAAAAGATGCACATGTTTTGGCGGGAAAAAGTACACAGGCTCTCTGATTGGTGGATTCAAATTTAGCAGCTCCCAGGCTGACCTAGAAACTTACTTCTCTCTCCCTGTGCATTTTTTTGCTGATTTTTTCATTTAACAAGTATATTTGAGGGACCCTCAGCATGTTCATCATTTTTTCAGCTGTCCATTTTGCTTTTCCAATTTTTCTGTTTAACTTATTACTATTGTGCTAAATCATACTATTTCTGCTATTTTATAAGATTTGTGCCTAATATAGTATTTCTGCTAAATTACAGTATTTCTGCTTTTTATACTATTTGTGCTAAAACATAGTATTTCTACTAAATGTAGTATTTATGCTTAATCATACTATTTCTGCTTTTTATGGGATTTGTGCCTAATATAGTATTTCTGCTTTTTATAAGATTTTTGCTCAAACATAGTATTTCTACTAAATGTAGTGTTTATGCTTAATCATCCTATTTCTGCTTTTTATAGGATTTGTGCTTAATATAGTATTTCTGCTAAATTATAGTATTTCTGCTTTTTATAGGATTTGTGCTAAAACATAGTATTTCTACTAAATGTAGTATTTATGCTTAATCATAGTATTTCTATATATTTCTGCCAGGTCCCCAGGCAGCCAATCCTCTGTGAGGACTTAGACATTCAAATTTTCAAATCAGGGCCTGCACGGTTTCCCAGCCAATCATATATGTGTCCTGAGGCATTCAAATTTGCATATTGGGGCCTTCATGGCTTCTAAGCCAGCCAATCATATCTGAGGGCTGAGGAATTCAAATTTGCATATTGGGGAATTCGTGGCTTCTAAGTCAACAAGTCATCCATGTCGTATATCTCTAAAAATTCACATTTTAATGATAAATTGTTAACACTGGAAGATTCCCCCATCTCTTCTGAACAAAACGGTGTAAGAATGACCGCTCTAGCCCCTACGGTTAGGAAATTATGGTCATTTGTTTGAGGGGAGTCCTCACTATGAGAAATAGGCTGCAATAATCCTGTGCCTCTCTGTGCTGCGTGTGTAAAAAGATGCACCTGTTTTGGCGGGAAAACGTAAACAGCCACTCTGATTGGTGGATTTAAATTCGGCAGCTCTCTCCCTCTGTGTGTGTGTGTGTGTGTGTGTGTGTGTGTGTGTGTGTGTGTGTGTGTGTGTGTGTGTGTGTTTAGTGGGAGAGAGAGGACCCTGCCCTTATTTGGCAGCATGTCATTGTAGGATTTAAATTGAATATAGTTAGACTGGTTGACTGGATTAGAGCCTGTGTTTGTGTGTCCCTCTGTGCATTTGTGTTTCAATATGCCTCCATATTTGTAATTTTGTAAGTTATTACTATTCTGCTAAATCATACTATTTCTGCTTTTCATAAGATTTGTGCCTAATATAGTATTTCTGCTAAATTATAGTATTTCTGCTTTTTATACTATTTGTGCTAAAACATAGTATTTCTACTAAATGTAGTATTTATGCTTAATCATACTATTTCTGCTTTTTATAGGATTTGTGCCTAATATAGTATTTCTGCTTTTTATAGGATTTGTGCTTAATATAGTATTTCTGCTAAATTATAGTATTTCTGCTTTTTATACTATTTGTGCTAAAACATAGTATTTCTACTAAATGTAGTACTTATGCTTAATCATACGATTTCTGCTTTTTATAGGATTTGTGCCTAATATAGTATTTCTGCTTTTTATAGGATTTGTGCTTAATATAGTATTTCTGCTAAATTATAGTATTTCTGCTTTTTATAGGATTTGTGCTAAAACATAGTATTTCTACTAAATGTAGTATTTATGCTTAATCATAGTATTTCTATATATTTCTGCCAGGTCCCCAGGCAGCCAATCCTCTGTGAGGACTGAGGCATTCAAATTTTCAAATCAGGGCCTGCACGGCTTCCCAGCCAATCATATATGTGTCCTGAGGCATTCAAATTTGCATATTGGGGCCTTCATGGCTTCTAAGCCAGCCAATCATATCAGGGCTGAGGAATTCAAATCCACAAATCAGGGCCTGCACGGCTTCCCAGCCAGCCAATCATATATGTGGCCTCAGCCATTCAAATTTGCATATTGGGGAATTCGTGGCTTCTAAGTCAATAAGTCATCCATGTCATATATCTCTAAAAATTCATATTTTAATGATAAATTGTCAACACTTGAAGATTCCCCAATCACTTCTGAACAAAACGGTGTAAGAATGACCGCTCTAGCCCCTACAGTTAGGAAATTATGGTCATTTGTTTGAGGGGAGTCCTCACTATGAGAAATAGGCTGCAATAATCCTGTGCCTCTCTGTGCTGCGTGTGTAAAAAGATGCACCTGTTTTGGCGGGAAAACGTAAACAGCCACTCTGATTGGTGGATTTAAATTCGGCAGCGCTCTCCCTCTGTGTCTGTCTGTGTGTGTGTGTGTGTGTGTGTGTGAGTGTGACAGAGAGAGAGAGAGAGAGAGAGAGAGAGAGAGAAAGCCTTTTAATGGGATGATCTCATTCTAAGATTCAAATTCAATATATTTAGACTGGTTGACTGAATTGGATCTTGTGTGTGTGTCTCTCTGTGCATGTGTGTTTCCTCATGTGTACATATTTGTAATTGTGTGGCTGTCATAAATTTTTTGGCAGATTTTTGTCATTTAACAAGTATATTTGAGGGACCCTCAGCATGTTCATCATTTTTTCAGCTGTCCATTTTGCTTTTCCAATTTTTCTGTTTAACTTATTACTATTGTGCTAAATCATACTATTTCTGCTATTTTATAAGATTTGTGCTTAATATACTATTTCTGCTTTTATAGGATTTGTGCTTAATATAGTATTTCTGCTTTTTATAAGATTTGTGCTTAATATAGTATTTCTACTAAATGTAGTATTTATGCTTAATCATATTATTTCTGCTTTTCATAGTATTTGTGCTTAATATAGTATTTCTGCTAAATTATAGTATTTCTGCCAAATTATAATATTTGTGCTAAAACATAGTCTTAATTTAAAATTACAATATTCATAGTTCATCACAGTGTCTCTGGTAAATCACAATATTTCTGCTCTGTTGTACTATTTTTCTAAATCATAGTGTTTCTGTAATGTTTAAGTATTTTTGGCTAAATATATTCTTTCTGTTATCTTATACTATTTCTCCTAAATTCTTGTATTTTTGAGAAGTTATCATGTTTCTGGTAAGTTACAATATTTCTGCTAAATTCTGCTATGCTATTGTATTTCTGCCAAGTATTATGTTTCCTCTAAGATATTGCAGTTCTGCTAAGTTATTCCATTTTAGCAAACTTCTTTTGCTTCTGCAAAGTTTTTACAATTTCTGCAACTTTTCAGCTTTTTCAGCTACTTTTTGCATACAGCTTCAGCTTTAAGCATCCACACTGCATTTTCGCAGGAAATGCAAATTTTTCTAGTTATTATTATTCCGGGTGTTTCCGTACACTTTTCGCCGTGGATCTACTTCCACAATTTTTGTGCTATTTTCACCGTTCAAACTTTAAACTATTCTCCTATTTTTGCTCTTTGACTTTTGGTATTTTATACTATTATACTTTTTAAAATATTCCACTTTTTTCCTTTAATTTGTCCCATTGAAATGAATGGGAAACTTCTGCAATTCTGCTAAAATTTGCTCGTTTTTGAAACTTAACTACTTCCTCATACTTTTGCCTAGAACAACCATTCAAACTTTAAAATGTTCACAAATTATTGGGCTATTCATGTGTGATTCAGCTTTTTCAAATCTTTTACTGTTTTACTTTTATGCCTCTTAAAGTTTTGAGTTGCAAAATTGTGATTTTTCACAAAATACATGCGTTGTTATGGTTGCTATGCTCTTGGCTTCCAGTGTGCCACTGAAGGTTTTGCAGTCTTCTCTTCATGTCCGAACAACTGTTTGCTACTTGCTCAATTTTCACTCAACTTCCACAAATTATACATCAAAACGTAGGTATTTTTGCTGGCTTTCAGAAAATGTCACTATCATTGTTGTGGGATTTATAGAATTTTGGCAAATCTCCTCAGACCAACACAAGGTCAGAAAACTCTCCATATAAAGTGAATGGAGAGTTTGTTCAAAATCACTGCTGCATTTCTGTAATGAGAGGCATATTCGAATCGTCATATCTCCTTAACGAAGCAAAGTTAAGACATGAGGCTTGTCCCGGTATATCTTCAGACACTCCTGACGCTCACAATTCAAGAATTTCTTTCTCAACTATTACCGTTCTGAAATGAGTTGGACTTGTTTGAGGGTAGGAAATTCGTCCGTCGCTCAGATTTCTTCAGATTTCAAACTCTGGAAATGAACCACTTTTTTCTCTCGTCATAACTTTTTGTTGGATTTCCACAGAGACCTGAAAATTTCCATGATTGTTCACCAAAGCCTGCTGTCTCTTTCGGTGAAAGAATGATATTGATACTCCAAATAGATTTAGAGTTAGAAAGCGTTGTTTGAGGGCAAGTCAAGGCAGTTTTTGCTTCGCTCTACTCAGTTATGGTGCATTACAAGTCAAATATCTTTAATAATTCATATTTTAATGATAAATTGTTAACACTGGAAGATTCCCCCATCTCTTCTGAACAAAACGGTGTAAGAATGACCGCTCTAGCCCCTACGGTTAGGAAATTATGGTCATTTGTTTGAGGGGAGTCGTCACTATGAGAAATAGACTGCAATAATCCTGTGCCTCTCTGTGCTGCGTGTGTAAACAGAAGCACCTGTTTTGGCGGGAAAAAGTGCACAGGCTCTCTGATTGGTGGATTCAAATTCAGCAGCTCCCAGGCTGCTTGACTGAAAACTTGCTTCTCTCTCCCTGTGTGTGTGTGTGTGTGTGTGTGTGTGTGTGTGTGTGTGTGTGTGTGTGTGTGTGTGTGTGTGTGTGACAGAGAGAGAGAGAGAGAGAGAGAGAGAGAAAGCCTTTTAATGGGATGATCTCATTCTAAGATTCAAATTCAATATATTTAGACTGGTTGACTGAATTGGATCTTGTGTGTGTGTCTCTCTGTGCATGTGTGTTTCCTTATGTGTACATATTTGTGATTGTGTGGCTGTTATAGATTTTTTTGCTGATTTTTTTTCATTTAACAAGTTTATCTGAGGGACCCTCAGCATGTTCAGCATTTTTTCACCTGTCCATTTTGCTTTTCCAATTTTTCTGTTTAAGTTATTACTATTGTGCTAAATCATACTATTTCTGCTATTTTATAAGATTTGTGCCAAATATAGTATTTCTGCCAAATATAGTATTTCTGATTTTTATAGGATTTTTGCTCAAACATAGTATTTCTACTAAATGTAGTGTTTATGCTTAATCATACTATTTCTGCTTTTTATAGGATTTGTACCTAATATAGTATTTCTGCTTTTTATAGGATTTGTGCTTAATATAGTATTTCTGCTAAATTATAGTATTTCTGCTTTTTATAGGATTTGTGCTAAAACATAGTATTTCTACTAAATGTAGTATTTATGCTTAATCATAGTATTTCTGCTTTTTATAGGATTTGTGCTTAATATAGTATTTCTGCTTTTTATAAGATTTGTGCTTAATATAGTATTTCTGCTAAATGTAGTATTTATGCTTAATCATACTATTTCTGCTTTTTATAGGATTTGTGCTTAATATAGTATTTCTGCTAAATTATAGTATTTCTGCTTTTTATAGGATTTGTGCTAAAACATAGTATTTCTACTAAATGTAGTATTTATGCTTAATCATAGTATTTCTATATATTTCTGCCAGGTCCCCAGGCAGCCAATCCTCTGTGAGGACTTAGACATTCAAATTTTCAAATCAGGGCCTGCACGGTTTCCCAGCCAATCATATATGTGTCCTGAGGCATTCAAATTTGCATATTGGGGCCTTCATGGCTTCTAAGCCAGCCAATCATATCAGGGCTGAGGAATTCAAATCCACAAATCAGGGCCTGCACGGCTTCCCAGCCAGCCAATCATATATGTGGTCTGAGGCATTCAAATTTGCATATTGGGGAATTCGTGGCTTCTAAGTCAACAAGTCATCCATGTCATATATCTCTAAAAATTCACATTTTAATGATAAATTGTCAACACTGGAAGATTCCCCCATCTCTTCTGAACAAAACGGTGTAAGAATGACCGCTCTAGCCCCTACGGTTAGGAAATTATGGTCATTTGTTTGAGGGGAGTCGTCACTATGAGAAATAGGCTGCAATAATCCTGTGTCTCTCTCTGTGCCGCGTGTGTAAACAGATGCACCTGTTTTGGCGGGAAAAAGTGCACAGCCACTCTGATTGGTGGATTCAAATTCAGCAGCTCCCAGGCTGACTGAGCTAGAAACTTACTTCTCTCTCCCTGTGTGAGTGAGTGAGTGTGTGTGTGTGTGTGTGTGTGTGTGTGTGTGTGTGTGTGTGTGTGTGTGTGTGTGTGTGACAGAGAGAGAGAGAGAGAGAGAGAGAGAGAAAGCCTTTTAATGGGATGACCTCATTCTAAGATTCAAATTCAATATATTTAGACTGGGTGACTGAATTGGATCTTGTGTGTGTGTCTCTCTGTGCATGTGTGTTTCCTTATGTGTACATATTTGTGATTGTGTGACTCATAGATTTTTTTGCTGATTTTTTCATTTAACAAGTATATTTGAGGGACCCTCAGCATGTTCAGCATTTTTTCACCTGTCCATTTTGCTTTTCCAATTTTTCTGTTTAATACACTGTCACAGACCAGTAATTCATATTCATCATTTATTACAATTCTGCAAACCTTTATGATTTTACCAGCTTTTCTAATATGGACCTCACATTCTTGTTAACACTCCATGGCACAAATACTCTTCCCTTTAGGCTCTGTGTATGTGTGTGTGTATCAATATTTCTCCCATTTTAAAGTATTACTCCTCCATAATTGTATTTCTGTTAAATCAAAGTACTTTTACTACATCTTAGTACTTCTGCTCAATCATAGTATTTCTGCTAAATCATAGTATTTCTGCTACTTTTTGGTACTTGTGCTAAATACAGTATTTCTGCTAAATCATACTACTATATTATATTTTTATATTTTATATTTTTCTTTCTAAATATAGCATTTCTGCTATATAATTGTATTTCTGCTATGTTATAATATTTGTGCTAAACCAGAGTATTTGTGCTGAAACATAGTATTTCTGCCAAATGATAGTATTTCTGTCAAATTATAGTATTTGTGCTAAAACATAGTATTAATTTAAAATTACAATATTCATAGTTCATCACAGTGTCTCCTGTAAATCACAGTATTTCTGCTATGTTGTATTATTTTTCTAAATCATAGTGTTTCTGTAATGTTTAAGTATTTTTGGCTAAATATATTCTTTCTGTTATCTTATACTATTTCTCCTAAGTTCTTGTATTTTTGAAAATTTATCATGTTTCTGGTAAGTTACAATATTTCTGCAAAGTTCTGCTATGCTATTGTATTTCTGCCAAGTATTAACTTTCCTCTAAGATATTGCAGTTCTGCTAAGTTATTCCATTTTAGCAAAGTTCTTTTGCTTCTGCAAAGTTTTTACACTTTCTGCAACTTTTCAGCGTTTTCTGCTAGTTTTTGCATACAGCTTCAGCTTTAAAGCATCCACACTGCATTTTCGCAGGAAATGCAAATTTTTCTAGTTTGGACCTGAGTTTAGATCAGTGTGACCAAAATCCAGCCGAGTGCTAACAAAGTTAGCTGCGTGCTAACTGCTTGTTGCAGTGAGTAATCCTTGGATGTCAGCTGGCGTGTCAGCTGTAGAGATCATTTGGGCTGGAGAAGCTTAAAAATGTGCAGCCATATTTGAAAAGCTGTTTCCTGCTACGGCTCAAACTTTGCTGGATTTTCAAACCAAACAATCAGGTTTTACTGAGTTCCTTCAAACACAGGGGACTGCAGTCAGCTCTGTTAATGACCTCATTTAAACCAAAGCACATCCCAAACTTACTGAGCTGCTTTGGATTTAAAGTCACTGTGTTACTTGTGTAAAGTCACTAAGAAGACTTCAGAGTTTATATCCGAGCATCAAAGCGTCTGTGTGGACCCTTTGAAGTTTTATTTTATCAGTGATTCTCTGCTGTTTCCTGGAAAGAAAACCTCTGAGGTTTCACTGCTGTTTGTTCATTATTCCTCCTCTGTTTCTGTATTTTTAATATCTCTCCACACACGCTCTTTGTCCTCCGTCTGCTCTCACGGTCTGTCTCCTTTACTTATCCTTCGTCCCCGTCCTCCCCCGTCCTCCCCCGTGTCTCCTCCCCTCTGTCAGGGATGTTCATCCTGCCGTCCTCAGAGCTCCACGATTAAACTAAAGCTTCCTATTGGTGTGGATATGATTGAAACACTTTCACTGACATTATCTAGCACCGTAATGGCAGCCACAGTGTCACACTCGTGTGTTGGACACGCTGTAGTTAACGACCAGCTGTACTCAGATCCACAGCTCCCATCACAGAGAACTGATCAGCCTGCTCCGATCCAAATAACGTCAAAGATCGAGGCGCCAGGTGTCCTTCAGCAGCACAGCACCCAGTTACAGCGTACAGGGTCACTGCTGTGAAGGGCTTATTGTCACCAGCACACAATCATTTCCTCCTCCAATCAGAAGGATTTAATTGGAAGGTTAAACCTAAACGAGCGTTTTTTATTGTCTCATTTCCACCTCAGTAGGTTTCAGTGCCTGAGGACTTTCTGGGGTGTAATGCTAACCTGCGCTTTCACTCTAACCCCAAATCTGATCAGCTCGTTACAAATGTAACCATCACAGTTACAGTCAGGCATTACATGTAACTTTAGCTACATTTGCAACTAGTTGGTTACCTTTTATTGCCTGAAAGTGTTAGGGTGGTCGTCGACCCAGAGCTTTCTGTTTTGCATTATTATTGAACTTTGATTTTGATATTATTTATCATTTCTAGTCCTTTGGTTTCTTTGTTACTGTTCTGTTTGCTGGTTTCTGTTTGTGTTGCATAGTTGCTCCGTCTCCCCTGCCTGCTGTGTCCCCTTGTCAAGTCCGTGTCTCTGTATTATGTTTCCTGTTTTACTTTGAAGTCCATGTCTCTGTATTATGTTTCCTGTTTTACTTTGAAGTCCATGTCTCTGTATTATGTTTCCTGTTTTACTTTGAAGTCCATGTCTCTGTGTTATGTTTCCTGTTTTACTTTGAAGTCCGTGTCTCTGTGTTATGTTTCCTGTTTTACTTTGAAGTCCGTGTCTCTGTGTTATGTTTCCTGTTTTACTTTGAAGTCCGTGTCTCTGTGTTATGTTTCCTGTTTTACTTTGAAGTCCGTGTCTCTGTGTTATTGTATGAGGTTTTGCTTCCCTTGTCTCGTTAGCCCCAGCTATGTTTTCTTACTGTCTCTCATTCCCTGATTGCTCCCTCTCTGTATTTAAGTCCTGTGTTTTCCTTTGTCTGTCTCCATCATCTCACATGTTGTGTTCGGTCTGCCTGCAAGTTTAGTTTCTGTATTCCCAGTTTAGCCAGGTTTCAGTTTTTTTTGCCATCCACCATTAAAGTTGCATTTGAGTTCACCTTTTTACTCTGTTCGTCTGCACTTTGGGCCCACCACTCCTGCCTGCACAGCCTTCACATGAAAGAAAGTGTCTTATTTGATGACACCTGGGAGTTACAGCAGCCCTCCACCTGCTAACGTGGTCACAGTAGGGCTTAATCGGGCCGATTTTGTTTTTGGGGACAGTTTTGCTGCAGCTGCTCGAGGCACTGCCACACGCAGCAGCAGACTAAACGGTACCATAGGGTACCCTGAATGTTTCAGACTCATTTGCGTCTGATATTTAGAAAGTGTGAGAAGCCTTTGTGTCATGTTCTTTCAAGTAAGCTTGTTTCGTCCGGTCACACTGTCTATGCAAGATCTATGAATCAAATGCAGGAACACATCTGCTGCTTGATTCATTTGTTCCTGCTGCAAAAATCCACCGAAAGCTGCAGAAAATGATCCCAATATTTCCCATGAAATTCTTCTGGTGGCCTCACAGCGGGAACGTTCGTCATTTATTCAGCTTTAAGTGAAAATAGTCCGGAAATAATAGCTTAATAACAGAAAGACTAAACTTCTGCAGCACAATGAGGTCTGCCTGCCTCCTGATGCTGCCTGATGCTTCATGCCATCTGAGCTTGTCATCACTGAGCACTAACGATCTGACCGACGAGGAGAAAGCTGAGGTCGGGACAAACCAAAGCGTATTTCATGCCCGCCAGTGCGAATCCCTCCAGAGATAAAGTGTTTCTGCAGCTGCTGCACATTAAACGGCAAACAGGCGCTAAGGATCTCACGTCCACAGGTGCTCCTGCATCTAACTGCACACCTCCGGGTGGAGCGGTGACGGTGCTGCTCAGCTCTGTCTTCTTTGGAAAGTCAAGCTTCGCTCTGGTTCTTTTGAAATTCTGCATCTTTGGATGCTGGAGGCGCGAGTTTAAAACCGCCCTGCGTGTCTTCCCCCTGCTCTCTCGGCCTCAGCCGTCCTGATAAACACCTGGTAACACCTGGTAACACCTGGCCAAAACACGGGTCTCTCGACCTCTGCTTTTCTACACACCAAAGATGACTGAGCGTTGTGTTACATCTCTGTCAGACGACTCTCTGACGTTTCTGTGAGAACCTCTGGTTTGGAGCCTCCAAACCAGAGGTTGGAACATTTTCATTGTGTTTAAGCTGATTTTGGAACTTCAATGTTTCCAAATGAGAGTTTCTTTAAATGTTTCTGCAGCTCTGTGTTGTTTATATGAACCAATCACGGCTTAGCAAGGAAACAATATGCTGACCCGGTCTGAGCATGTGCAGTGAGCAGGTGGTTTATCTGATGGGAAGACATAACTGCCTTCATCACTCTGGAATGTGAAACCGCTGCTGGCCAATGAGTGCATCAAGTAAAGGTTACACACACAAACGCACACACGCACACACGCAGTGGTTTTGTGGGTTTTGGGCAGATCTGCTCTGATACGAAACCAAACCTGACTGAAGCGTCTGTCGTTACAAAGAACGTCTGTGTTGCTCTCAAGCCTCGACACGTTGGACTGAAACAAATAGAAAACTAATTCCTCTCCGGGGACGAGCGCAAACACAGATCAGGAAATAAAGGAAAAATCCAGCTGATGTCATGCTCGGTCGGCTCCTTTTACGGTAAAGTATTTGTTCTACAGTTTCATGACTAGATTTTAAACAGAGGACAGAAAGCTGTGGTGAGAGCTGGAGCATCGAGTCCTAATACTGGAGATTTTAATGTGCCTGAACTGAAAGAATAAACTCCAAATGAAACCGAGCGAGTGAAAACGAGTCAAACGACCATCCCGAGCGGCACATGAACCACAGTCTCCTGAGACTTACTCCACCTCAGGAGACTGGGCCGTTATCTCTCGCCCTTTACTGATAACAGCCTCCCCGAGGCACCAGAGGATGCTGTGTATGTGTGAAGAGAACAGCACAGCGCTGGTTTCCTGTTCCACATCTGACCTAAACTCATCACAGCTGAGCTCAGGGAGCAGAATTAACCAGCGTCTGCATTCAGGTGTCAGCTCTCTGGTCTGCGGCGATCTTTTCTGACCGCTGCTTGGATCTAAAGCGTCCAACACGTGTGATTGGATATAAAGAGAAAACTGATTAATTCTAACAATCTGGAGGCCGTCGCAGGTTCAGCAGCGTGACAAACGTCCTCCTCTTCTCTCGTCTGCCGTGTGGCTGAATGTTCCCGGCTCAGCTGATTAATTAAAAAGCCGGCAGGAAGCTGAACTCTGCTGCTGGAGTTTGATTAATTAAGAGGAGCGAGCAGATGAAAGTGGAGGCCCGAGGCTTGCTCTGGATCCTCTGCAATTAGCCTTTTCTGTGGATCAGAGGAGCCGCCGCTCTCCTCCTTCAGAGGACACCATTACTGCCACGTTCACCAGGAAGTGCTTCAAATCACAAACTGTGGTTTGACCTCAGGCCTCTGCATCTGACCTACACGTTTTGTCTCCGCCATGAGCCTTTGGGTGTGTAAGAGGCTTCCTTTAGACCTGGGCAGTCCTTCAGAGGACTTCCTGGTCTGTGGCGCAGGGCCCTGCTGCTCTGGCTGGATGCTTGGTCTCGTCATCCTGCAGCAGAATAAATCTGGGAGGAACACAAGTCTTGGTACAGTTGTGTAGTTGGTGTTACAGCTTTAAACTTTATGTCAGGGGAGGCCGAGAGCCGAGCTAACTGAAGTAGTTATCTCTGAACATATATCTCTATAAAGTCTGTAAGAAGGTTTCCATCTGCAGCGTGCTCCTGAGAGAGATTGCATTTGCCAAACTGTAGTTGTGAAACCATCTTTTCATTTTAATCTGAGATATCTGACATCCTGACTCCACCAGAAGCCGGCTGAGTCTCCCGGCCTCAGTTTTCAGTCCAGCTGGCCTCAGTGTGAGGCTCAGTTTTATTTCCTCTCAGCGATGCAGTTAAATCCCTAAAAACATCCAGTTTAAGTCCAACAATGAAGCTTTAACTTCTGCATGGAAAAAAAAACGTACTCAGAACACTGAGTCCAGACTTCTGATCTGAAGTAAAAGTTCTGCTTAAGTTTCCACCGGACACACACACACACACACACAGACACACACACACACACAGACACACACACACACACACACACACACACACACACACAGACACACACAGACACACACACACACACAGACACACACACACACACACACACACACACACACACACACACACAGACACACACACACACACACACACACACACACACACAGACACACACACACACACACACACACACACACAGACACAGACACACACACACACACACACAGACACACACACACACACAGACACAGACACAGACACACACACAGACACACACACACACACAGACACAGACACACACACACACACACACACAGACACACACACACACACACAGACACACACACACACAGACACACAGACACAGACACACACACACACACACACACACACACACACACACACACACACACACACACACACAGACACACACACACACACACACACACAGACACACACACACACAGACACAGACACAGACACACACACACAGACACACACACACAGACACACACACACACACAGACACACACACACACACTGGTGCACTGAACCGCTGTCTCGGACTCCCGGACCATCAGCACCGGCTCCCCTCAGGGCTGTGTTCTTTCTCCTCTGCTCTTCTCCCTGTACACCAACTGCTGCACCTCCACCCACCAGTCTGTCAAGCTAATCAAGTTTGCAGATGACACCACCGTTATCGGACTCATCTCGGACGGGGATGAGTCTGCCTACAGGAGGGAGGTTGAACGTCTGGTGTCCTGGTGCAGCCACAACAACCTGGTGCTGAATGCCCAGAAGACAGTGGAGATTATTGTGGACTTCAGGAAGCACACAGCCCCACTCCCCCCCATCATCCTGACTGACACCCCCATCACCTCTGTGGACTCATTCCGCTTCCTGGGTACCACCATCACCCAGGACCTGAAGTGGGAGCCCACCATCACCTCCGTCATCAAGAAAGCCCAGCAGAGGATGTACTTCCTGAGGCAGCTGAAGAAATTCAACCTGCCAACACGGACGATGATGCAGTTCTACACTGCAATCATCGAGTCCATCCTCACCTCCTCCATCACCGTGTGGTACGCTGGAGCCACTATCAGGGACAAACAGAGACTGCAGCGTGTTGTGCGCTCTGCTGAGAAGGTGATTGGCTGCAGACTCCCATCTCTGCAGGACCTGTACACCTCCAGGACACTGGGGCGTGCAGCCCGGATCTCAGCTGACCCTTCTCACCCTGGACACAGTCTGTTTGACCTGCTCCCCTCAGGCAGGAGGCTCCGGTCCATTCGCACCAGAACCTCTCGCCATAAGAACAGTTTCTTCCCCTCTGCTGTTGGACACATGAACAATAACCACATGACTGTTCCCACCACTAACACATGACCCTACGCTGTGTTCACTGCATCATTCCATGTTTGGCACTGATCACCACCTGCACTCATGTATATATCTTTCTACGTAGCACTCATAATTCTCATTCTCATGTATATATCTCATGTATATCTCATGCACATATCTTTCTTTCTACATAGCACTTTAATTCTTATTGTCTGCACTGAAGCACCGCAGCAATTTCCTAATGTTGTAAACCTCAACATCTGGCAATAAACCCATTCTGATTCTGATTCTGATTCTGATTCTGCAGCAGGCGTAGTCTGCAGGGTTAAATGAGCCGATCAGTGGATGGTGTCTGATGTAAGGATCTGTGAGGGAGGAGCGAGCGCCACCAGGCTCAGGTGTTCTCTTTGTTCTGACTGGATCCTCTGATAGACGAGCACAAAGTCGTCACACGGAGCAAAAGCTCTTCAAAGCCTTTCAGAATCAGGTTGTTTCTGTGGCATGAAGCTGAAATCGTCTGATGCGTGCACATGTTTCTGCAGGCTGAAGCCACGTGGCTCACTCAGTGTTTCTGTCTCTGTTGTTCACGGCTTTAAGCAGGAATTTAGCAAAACTTTCTTCTTGAAAACTCGTAATAATAAAAATCTTGTCGTGGATCTCGTTGAGTCCATCGGGGCCTCGGTGTGGGTCAGGGTGGTGAGCTACAGCCCGAGGCGGCTGCAATATTACACCAACTGTTAGTTTGACCTTCTGGCTTTAAAGGGTCAAGAGTCCCACCAGTAATCACCCCACTATGCTCACTGGTTGACAAACCACTGTGGGAACTTTGAGGGCCAAGACACTGGCATCCATGTGCTTGAAGAGCCGAATGATTAGAAATAAAAACAAAAGCTGCTGCCTACTGCTGAGCGTGCAGCTGTAAACTCCAAACATCTGGAAACCATTGCCTATTTCTTCACTGGGAAGTCTGTACTAGCATCAGGCCTCGCCGTGGCGTCACCAATCACCCTGCACTGACTTCAGAAACATCTGGAGGCATCGTGGACATCAAGGGAAGAAGGACAGATGAGAAATGACGTGCAAAGGTGGCTGAAATAAAACAGACTGTAGTGCTCTGACTGCAGACTCAGTTAAACCTTTTTAAAACCTCCAAACTGATGTTTGAACATGAAATCGCCCAAACTGCACCTCAGATATCTGACAGGAAGCACTTAAAGCGCTGAGCAGCGGTCTACATGTAACAGTGTAGGTCTCACTGTATATGGCCTGTATTTGTATAGTGCTTTTCTAGTCCCTAAGGACCCCAAAGCATGCAGTCCTTAGCTTCACACTACATTCAGTCACACACACGTGATGGCAGCTACATTGTAGCCACAGCTGCCCTGGGGCGCACTGACAGAGGCTGCCGGACACTGGCGCCACCGGGCCCTCTGACCACCACCAGTAGGCAAACACGGGGTTAGTATCTTGCCCAAGGATATTTGGCATGCAGGAGGCAGCCTGGGATCGAAGCACCGACCTTCTGATTAGTGGCTGACCTGCTCTGCCACCTGAGCTACACCCACCCCTGTTTCCTGTAGCAGGAAACAACCTCTGCATGTGTGAGGACATCAAGTCTGCCTAAGCTGTTCGGCTCCTGTCGACGCTCTGGGTAAATCTGATCGTCGCAGTATCCGAGTAAAGCAGGACACAGTGGCTCACAGTCGGTTTGCTTTGGGAGATCTGGTGTCTTTTTCATCCTGGCTTTACTTTCTGCACTGAAGGTTGAATCAGGCTGTACTGCATGGTGGATGGATCTGTGGATGAATGTGAAATCGGAGCAGCAGCTGGTTTGAGTCAGCTGCAGGAAAAATCAATTAGTGATGGAGAACGCGATGCATGCTTGTGTTTCATGGTGCATAGAATTACACATGCATGTGTAACTGCATGTTAATGTATGCCAACGTGAAGGTGTAACTGTGAGGCTCTCCTGCTCTGAGTGTTCCTGTGCAGGTAGACACATCCTACAGATTTCTGTCCTTCATACTTTAGTCTTTATTTTGCATTCTTACCATGCTTCTCTCCACTCTCTGAACCGTCACCTTAAAGTAGAAACGACAGCAGGCTCCATCAGATATGAACAGCCGGCTCAACTTTCTAATGAAGTCCAGAATCCATAAGAACACTTTAACATCTGTGAACCTACACGAGGTTTTACCCAGATCATCATTTTTCAGCCTGCAGGCTCTTCATCAGTGGCTTTGTAGCTCACACACTTTAAACGAAGAAAATATGGGGCCAGTGAGGGGTGCGAGAGAGAGGCCCTTTGGGTGTATCCATCCATCCACAGTCTGAGCCACGGAGGTGGCTTTAGCTCATCCCGTCTGCCATAAGCTGAAACAGGTTAGACCAAAGGCAGGTCATCAAACCGTCACAGGGCTAATACAGAGAGACAAACACCTCCTACATCCACGCCTACGACCAGTCTGGCTTCATTGGTTCACCCACACAGCCACAGGGGGACAAGACAGCGCCACACAGAAAGACCCCAGAACAGCAGGAAGTTCAAACCCAGCACCTGCTGAGTGTGAGCAGCACATCACTGTGCCTGACGAGAATCATGTCTTAGCTACCTGCTCACAGCAGTCTGCACTTCATCTTATTGCGTACAAACATCCTCCAGACAAAGTGTCAGGATCACTCAAACTCTGATCGCTCCCAGAAACTCCACTGAGACCCCAAAACCAGCAGAGAGAAACCACGAGGTCCAAAACCAGTTCCAGTCCTTACTGGAGTCTAAAGACGAGCACAGCTTCAGGAACTCTGTTCTTTAAATGCTTCAATGTTCGGAATAATTTGTGCCTTAAACAGGAAGCACACGTTGGACAGATTTAATGCACTGATACCAAACAGGCTGCTCGACCAACGTGATGATCAGTGAGGCAGGTCGTTACCGTAGTAACCCACATCACAGCACAGCTGTTCTGTAGTTTTAGACAAAGAACAACTCTGTGGCGTTTTCTCTCTTTTCCTCTTTCAGCTTCTTCTCCTCAGTGAAAGCAGCTGAAACAGTTTTCCGTGACGCTCCGTGCAGATGAAGCCGGACACGGTGAGTAACTTTAATGTTTCACCGCCCGCTCGCCCTGCCCGCCTCTTCATCACAGCTCAGAGGGTTTCTGGCTCGGACCCAACGCGCCGTGAAATGAACTCGTGTAGAACAGAAGCACCACGCACTGTTATCAGCTTTTATCTCGCCAGCTTTAATTCTCAGCCAGACTTCATGATTGGTGAATTAAAGGCACACAGTGATGCAGAGCACACAAAGTGGAAACGTGTGGGACGGCCATGGTGGGCCTAACAGACTGTACATGAAGGATGGACACCACCTCTGAGCTGAGAGTTCATCTTTGCTTTTTCAAAGCTTCAAACCAAAATACGAGCAGATGGTAAACTTTGCTGAAAAGTGGGCTCCACAGATGTTTGAGCTTTCCTTACTTCAGCTCTCCGTCAGCTGCTCTTCTGTGATTGATGTCTCCGTGATCGTTTCCTCCTCTGCTGTCGGTCTGCTCACACACACACACACACACACACACACACACACACACACACACACACACACACGCACACACAAACACACACACGCACGCAGACACACACACACACGCGCACACACACGCACGTAGGAAAATATTTAGTATACACATCCAGAAATGCATACACTATTATATATTGTACATATATTTATTAGTTTCAGGTTGGCCATTCTTGTATTTTGCTCGTTTGTGTTGTTGTGTTTGCACATCTCTGTTGCTTGTGGGGCTCGCACACAAGAATTTCACTCGCATGTGCTGTGCCAGTGTGCCTGCACATGTGATGTGACAATAAAAGTGATTTGATTTGATTTGATTTGATTTGCTCACCCGAACTCTTCTCTCGTGTCACTAAACTGATTTTGTTGTTATTAAAGCCCAGGCGCGGCTCCTCTCTGGGATAATGAAGACCAGTTTGGTGGCTGCTGGAAACATTAGATATGAGGAAAGTGGATGCAGATGACTTCCCTGATTTCTGATCCAGGAAAACGTCCGGGCTCTTTCAGGCCACACTGGCTCACATTTCTTCTTTTATTTCCACTGAAAGTGAAATCCCATCTGGGGCTGCAGCTACGTACTGACCCGGTGATGGAAACAGATCACATCAAATATCATTGATTAGAAATCTAAAAAGGAGCCAAGAATCCTTTTAAAACAGGAAGTCAGAGCTCACCTCTCTCAGCAGCTGTTCAGACGTTTGGAGGCGCTGAACAAAGCCCGAGGACTGAAACAGTAAAGCTCTCACAAACAGCCGGACAAACACTCCCACTGGAGGCTTTGCTGCGCTTAGTTTGTCTACATGTGGGGAAAACATCCAAAAATCCAACATCACACATCAGACACTAAAAATCCCACAAACATAAATCTGTTACGATCTCGTGCTGTTAAAGAGAAATATTTCTTTGGCAAACAGCCGCAGCACAGACCGAGCTGCACGTCTGCACCCTGCATGGACGTCTTCGTCTTTCTGCACTCCTTCCTGGCTGAAGAACTTTTGCTGTTATCTATTACAGCTCAAAATGATGGAGCCTTTGGAGACGGACACGCCCGTGAGACAGAGACATAAAGCTGGTGACCTTAGTTCACCTGCTTGCTAACAGAAAAATAATACCTGAGGGAAGATGTCAGATCAATAGCCGTACTAACGATATGATATAAACTTATCTGAAGCAACTTGTATGTTTCATTCAGGCTACGTCCACACTAACACGTTTGCGTTTGAAAACGCATCTTTCTCTCGCGTTTTCAAAACGCTCCCCATAGCGGATACATTTGAAAACGGTGTCTTCGCATCGCAGTGTGGACAGCGACCCCGGAGCCTTTCAGAAACGATGATGCAGTCATGTGACCAATGAAACTAAGATAGCGGAGGGCATTATACAGCAGTTGTTTGACAGCCCTGTTAAAGATTAATATCAGTCTGTAGATGCTCCAGAGAGCTCTTCTTCAAATTCTTTAACTCTCACTCGCTTTTGCAACTTTGGACTTTTGTGTTACTCGCAGCAACAACTCCACCTCATTGTGAGTCCATTTAAAAAACTCGCTGCTTTTCCTCCACATTCTGCTGCAACGTTTCAAAGACCCGAAGTAAATAAACGGCAGACAGAAATGAGGCAGGCTGAATCTTCTTGCGTTTCACGTAAGCGTTTACGGCCGTTTCAATGTGGATGAACAACTGCTCGTAAACCACTGAAAATGAGTGTAGACGTTTTCAGATGTATCCAGATTAGTGTAGACGTAGCCTTAAAGGTGAATGATGTGCAGGATCTAATGCTGACACATCACAGCTACAAACACCTGAAGAGAGTTCGCTCACAGGTGGTTTGCTTAGTTTAGTTCAGCCACTGATTTTCACACCTTTGGGCTCAAAGGAAGATTTTTAACCTTTGAAAGGATGAAAGGCAGCTGGGTGACGCCCACATTATGACTGGCCTGAGGCAGCGCTGCTAACAGGAGGTGGCAGCAGAAAAAGGCTTTCAGGTGTGCAGCATTTCTTCAGATCAGGTCCATCATGTGTGCGTCACCATCCAGTTTGTTTTAATGAGTTCTGATTAACACAGCGGTCTTCTCGGGTGTCTGGACCTCCTGCACCGCTTCATCAATTTCAATAAATGAAAAGTTGTGTAGACAGGGTGAAATAAAACGCCTCCTCTGATCTGCTGTGAAATAAAACTGTGAACAAGACAAACCGGCGTGTTGCCAGAAGGAGAATATGACCTTAAAGCAGCAGCTTAAGCAGCTTTGCATGCCGGCAGCACAAACACAGCGTGTGGCCCAGTGTTTAGCAGCGCCACGGTCGGTGTGCTGCTCAACTTAAATACCCACAAGTCTGTGCTTCCACCACAGGGAGGCCTGTGGTGTTTGATATGACAGGAAGGAGATCAGCGTTTGAATCTGCAGCACACATCATGCTCTCCGCTCTGCTTTCCAGTAAAGTCTCTGGAGCGTTTTCAGCGTGAAGTTTGGAGCTTTTGGTTTTTTGTTTTGTTAAAGAAGTGAAAGCGTGGAAAGCTGCCAGGCTGAGCAGAGCTCTGGAAGCTCTCCAGCTGAGTCCTCTCCATACAGCTGCTGTGGTGACACGTCCAGGAAGCCGACTGCAGTGGAATTAAAACACGCCAGGGACGCATCAGCAGCTCGCTCACATTTCTACACCTGTAACATGAGGCCTCAGGCGCCTGATGAAAGAAGCTGCAGGGATTCAGTTTGTTAGCCTAGAATCGTCTCTCTGGGGCTCCGAGTTAAAAGAGTCAAACAAAGGAGTTTCCTGCCAGAAGGACCGACTCCCAGCTCGGAGATCTGTGAGTGGACAGTCTGGGCGGTTAGTGTCACAAGCTCTTAACATGAGGTCATCAAGTTTGCAGATACATGCATGACAGCTTTCCACAGTTGGTGCATATCTGGCATCAAGCCGGCACTGCTGGCTGACTTCTGGCATGATAAGATGTATTTCATCCAGATGTGGGCCAGGCCTGGCATAGATGGCACTGTCTATGTGATGGCATGCCACATCTGGCCCGATTATGGTTTGGTTTATGTGGTCCAGGCTCATAGAAAACAGGTCTGGCCTGGATCCGGCATCAAGCTGGCACTTCTGACTGACTGGTGTCATGGCAGGGTGTATGTCAACCAGATGTGGGCCACGTCTGGCAATGAGGCACTATTTATGTTCCCATTTTCCTATTTGAGTTAGAAGACCCAAATGCCATGTTGCAATACTATACTGCTATGGTAGCTAATGTTTCAAATGCAGGTTTGACAGGTTTGTGAGTTCACACTTTATCCAAACCTAGTGAGGGTTTACTCAGGTTCACCACTCGGTGGCTGTAGCTCAGGAGGAAGAGCAGGTCACCTACTGATCGAAAGGTTAGTGGTTCGATCCCTGCCTCCTCCAGTCTGCATGTCACGAGTATGAATGTAGTTAGGAAGCACTCAGTTTAGAGAAAGTGTGTGATTAGGTTAATATGACATGTTGCATCGAGCACTATGAGTAATCTGGGTGAGTAGAAAAGCACTATATAAGAATCAGTCCATTCACTCTCTGAACAGAGTTTCATCATGTTACTTTTGCACTATTATATTCTGGCACATGTTGTTATTACATGGCTTAATTAAGGTACACATTAGGCTGACATCTGGGCCAGCACAGGTCCAGCAGTGAGTCTGCAGCTGGCCTTGTGCTGGCCCATGTGTGGGCCACCTCTGGAAACCAGATCTGGGCCACCAAAGGGCCGTCATTCTTTGCAGTGTGTGGGCCATGTGTAAGCACATTGTGTGGGCCATACCCATTTTGCTCGGTTACTATAGTAACAGACCTTCCAAAAAGTCTGAGCCCAGGTTTGGTGGGAGAAATTCAAGGATTTTTACTGGATGTTGCATAGTAGTAATGAGCGGGTGTCTGTGACTGCTGAGGCTCATATTGGTCTTGTTAAACAAAGAAACTTCCCGGAGGCCTCAGCAGGTCACAAATGTCTTCTTCACTAAGACATTTGACCAAACTATCAGTACATTTTCCAAAATCTGTTATTTTAATACAACATGAAACAGTACATTGTATTTTGTGAGACAGACGTTCTGTACAAACCAAACACACTTTGGATGGATGATATATGTTTTATTGGTATCTGTCTTTGGAACCTGAAAACAGTCGACAACGGGACAAAAACATGTCAAATTAACCATTAAAAACCTTTAAAAGAGGCCAAGAGTCGTTCATTCAGCTGTGAATCAAACATCATTAGTCATATGTTACATTGTATCTCAGCATTTATCATTCAAACACATTTATTTTCTACAGTTTCTCTTCAAATGAGAGAGCTTCTTTTGAAAAATCTCACTGAGACTAACCAGTTACGTAAAAGGATAATAAATCTGCGAGGATCTGCCCACACTGGATCCCTGGTTCTGTGACGAGAAGAAACGTGAGGCGTCGCTGAATGTTTCCACGCTCGCTGTGACCCAATCAGACGTTCCCAGACGAGCACCTGGACACTCGTGAGCTAAAGGTGATGGATGCAGCTCAAGTTGTTCCACAGCAAACCAGTTCTTAGGTCAAAGTTCTCTTTGTTGGAGGCAAAGGTGGACCTTTCCTGAACTCCACCTTAAGTTCTGGTTAAATTTTACAAACTGGGTAGGATGAAACGTCCGTCACTGGCAGCGAGAACACCGTGACTTTTGTGTGTGTGTGTCTAAAACTGTTCATCGTGATAGAGTTCGATGCACACTGAGGCCAAAAGTCTCACTGCTGTGTCTCTTTGAGATGGGACCTGCTGACGGAGTCACTTACACTCAGAGTGGCTCAAACTGTGGTTCTGGACCCAAAATGTGTCAGTGGACGAGTCTTTTCCCATCAGTGAGTGGCCAGTCTTACCTGGGCTCTCTGGCCATGAAGAGACCCGTTGATAGTTTTAAAACATTCTCTGGTTTTCTGAGATGCTCCGCCCACATCGACCTTCTCATTACAGCTCAAAAGTTCAGCGCAGTGTGGGCGTGGCCTTTTCCCTCCCATGCCTCTCCGCTTTCATCTGAAGCCCCTCCCTCCTGGATGAGGCGCTTCAGGACACTGAAGAGGCGCTGATGGACGCCCCTGCCTCCTCCTCCTCCTCCTCCACCACCACCACCTCCATCCTCCTCTGACTCCTCCACGCCCCCTTCAGTCGCTGAACACTCCTGCAGAGCTCGCTGCAGCTCCACCTGATGGAAAAAGACAATTTCAACACCAACATCACGTCTTAAACTCTCTAATCCACAAAACTCAGGACTTTAACTGCTGTCCTACATTAGATAATTTGCAGTTCATCAGTGTTTGCAGGAAAGCTGGGATTAAAGTCGGCTCGGAGTCGGATTTGATCGCTGAAACCAAATTATTATCCCTCCATCACTGGAATTCCCGAATGATGCTGGTGCCAGTTTCCCTTTCACGTTGGAGCTTCCTGGCTGAGGTTGTATTAAAATTATCTCTGAATCTACAGAAACACTACTGGCTGCTTTGATTGACAGGAGTCCTCCACATGTAACTGTAATTAACCCGGACCTCTGCACTGTGGATGTGCTGGAGCATTTTTAATGGCTTGGTGTGGAGCTGAGAAGGTTCACAGACACAGGAGGACATGCTGGTGTGACAGAGCAGGATGCTGGCGTGGGGTGAGATGGACCTCTGAAGATGTTTTCAAATACATTACCTGCAGAGGGAGCGCTGCTTTGGCCCCAAGCAGCGTGGGAGAAAACCACGGTCTAAAAATCTTCTCACAGATCACCTGAAGACGAAGAGGAAAAAGTCACAAATCACACATCGGACTCTCGAATTAGATGAAAAAGAAGAAGAAGAAGAAATCTGCAAAAAAAAGGGGAAAGCTTCCAAGTAAAGAAAAAGTGAAGAAGAAGAAGAAGAAGAGCGCATCAGGAGAGGTAATCACAGAGGAGGAGGAGCAGTGAGTCTGAGCAGCACCTGATTGGTTCATCAGTATGCAGACGACATCACACACACACACACACACACACACACACACACACACACACACACAATGACTTCTTTCTCTCCGGAGATGATTGGCAGGTTGAGGGTCATTGCTGGGTGCGCCCAAGAGACACCTGTGGAGCCTCACTTTGGCCAATGGCAGAGCAGCATGTTGTCAGCATGTCATCATCACTCATCTTCATCTTCTCCTTTCTTCTTCGTCTCTTTGTTCTTCGCCTCCTTTCCTCAGTTTTGGTTCAGTTGTCAGTTCATCTGTTTTTTCTCCTCTTTTGTGTCTTTGTTCCTTTTTCTTCATCACCTGAACTCTTTCCCACTTCCTTCCTCTCTGCTCCGACTTACTCTTATTTATGGTGATAATTGATTTTGTTCTGTCTCTGGTTTCTGTTACTTTCCTTTAAATTTCAGCTTCCTGTCCTCTCTCCTGGGATCCATCCACTCCGTTAGTTTCTAAGGTTCCCGCCTCAGACACCGCCGTGTTTGCGCCTCCGGTCGTCACCTGTTAGAGAAACAGTTTCCGTCCGTCTCATATTTAAACGTCCTCTTTTGGTGGATGAATGCAGGTATCACGTATCACGAGTCATGTGATACGGGGCGATGAGAGTCCGTCCTGGTGTTGTCACGGCGATGGCGATGGTGACAGAAACGTCGGCTCAGCTTCTGGTGTCCTTTGTCCTCTGAGTTTGACGGGCTGATGAGTCAAAACAACTTCAAGCTAACAACGATCATCATAATACTACTACTGCTAACAATGTAATATAATAATATAATATAATGTAATATAATAATATAATATAATGTAATGTAATATAATGTAATGTAATATAATAATATAATGTAATGTAATGTAATATAATGTAATGTAATATAATATAATGTAATATAATGTAATATAATAATATAATATAATGTAATATAATAATATAATATAATGTAATATAATATAATATAATAATATAATATAATGTAATATAATGTAATGTAATATAATGTAATATAATAATATAATATAATGTAATATAATAATATAATGTAATGTAATATAATGTAATATAATAATATAATATAATGTAATATAATAATATAATATAATGTAATATAATAATATAATATAATGTAATATAATATAATGTAATATAATGTAATGTAATATAATAATATAATGTAATGTAATGTAATATAATATAATGTAATATAATGTAATGTAATATAATGTAATATAATATAATGTAATATAATGTAATATAATATAATGTAATATAATATAATGTAATATAATATAATGTAATATAATGTAATATAATATAATGTAATATAATGTAATATAATATAATGTAATTTAATATAATATAATGTAATGTAATATAATGTAATGTAATATAATATAATATAATGTAATATAATGTAATATAATGTAACATAATATAATGTAATATAATATAATAATATAATATAATATAATGTAATGTAATATAATAATGTAATGTAATGTAATATAATGTAATGTAATATAATGTAATATAATATAATGTAATATAATGTAATGTAATATAATATAATGTAATATAATATAATGTAATATAATGTAATATAATATAATGTAATATAATATAATGTAATATAATGTAATATAATATAATGTAATATAATGTAATGTAATATAATATAATGTAATATAATATAATGTAATATAATGTAATGTAATATAATGTAATATAATATAATGTAATATAATATAATGTAATATAATGTAATGTAATATAATGTAATATAATATAATGTAATGTAATGTAATATAATGTAATATAATATAATGTAATATAATGTAATGTAATATAATGTAATATAATATAATGTAATATAATATAATGTAATATAATGTAATGTAATATAATGTAATGTAATATAATAATGTAATGTAATGTAATATAATGTAATGTAATATAATGTAATATAATATAATGTAATATAATGTAATGTAATATAATATAATGTAATATAATATAATGTAATATAATGTAATGTAATATAATGTAATATAATATAATGTAATATAATATAATGTAATATAATGTAATGTAATATAATGTAATATAATATAATGTAATGTAATGTAATGTAATATAATATAATGTAATATAATATAATGTAATATAATGTAATGTAATATAATGTAATATAATATAATGTAATGTAATATAATGTAATATAATATAATGTAATATAATGTAATGTAATATAATATAATGTAATATAATGTAATGTAATATAATGTAATATAATATAATGTAATGTAATGTAATGTAATATAATGTAATGTAATATAATGTAATGTAATATTAGAATTGGCTTTAATTTTGTGATTATAATTTAATTTAAAAACAATTTAAAGGTAAAAGTAATTTATTAAAAGTAATTGTAAATGATTTAGAGAAATTCTCTAAGTTGTTTCACTTTAACATTATAAATAATAAAAATACTCTCCTAACATCTTCAGTTTAATAATAAAACAATTTTGAACAGCAATGAAACAACAATAATCATAATTCTGTAAATAAGTAAAGAAAGAGAGGAACCACAGCACAGAAACTGCTGGAATAATAAAGATGACAAATATTTTAATGTGAGCCTAAATCATGACTTCGTGCTGTAACTAATTTTGTGTTTTTGTTTCCAAGCAGATGACAAATGTAACTTTTTTCCATATTTAGAGAATAAAAATGTGTCTAATGTGAAGCTGCAGAGCGATGAGCCAGAAACTCCAAATTTATGCAGAAGTTTAGATTTAAAAATGGACTTTTGATGTGAAATACAATCAGATGAAATATTAAGAACATAAATATTTTACTCCCATCAGAGGATCTCAGATGTGAGAGCAAAGGTCACGGCCCCCACACCTCACCGCTCTTTAACAATCATAAACAATAAAAAAGTGAATAAATTCATAATTAAAGTAATAAACTGCATGAATCTGACATATAGATAAATTGTGTCGACTCTTCAGGTTTAATTTGATACAGAAATAAAATCGACAGAAATGAAAATGAATTTTTCAGTATAAAACTTTTCACTTTTTTCTTTAAAAGTTATTTTATTGATCAAATATACAAAATGCATTTAAAAAAGAGAGAAAATCGTTTCCTCAGCAGCAGTGAGCCTGCAGACAAAATCACCTGCACAGGTAAATAAACAGGTTGAAACTCTGCCTGTCAGCAGGATCAGGCCGGTCAGTAATTATCATTCCACACTTTTCCACACGTGTAATTAGACGTTGTGGACGATCGACGGTGGAAGAGGAGAAACAGACCAACCCTGTAATTTTCTGCAGAGCGAGCCGACGGCTCAGCGCTCGCGCCGTGGAATGAAAAACATCCACACAGGTGGACAAAGACTCGGAGAGGAACAAAGACACTTTTAATTTTAGACGCTTTTGTTTCTCAGAGTTCTGCTTAATTATACAAAATGATTTTTATTTATTATAAAACTTTCTCCTTTTAGCCAGTTTATTTCCTCTGCAGACTGAAAGTTTTATTACTCACTATTATTTTACAAAAAACACAAAACTCGTCTAAAACCTGATCATTTTGTACAGTAAATAGATAAACATAAATAGATACATACGTAATAATAATAATAATAATTTCATAGGAGGGAAAAATAAAAGAGTTAAAGTGTTAAACTGAACGGACTTTGATGGTTTAGTCATGTGACCGCTGCATTTGAGAGAATAAAATCACACCAAATTAAAGTGTCACAATAAAACACATTTTCAGCAGATTTTTACAAAATAAAAGCTCAAAGCTGAAAGTGTCACAGTGAGGTCACAGGGCCTCGCTTACCTGCAGGTTGCTGTTGCTGCGGCGTGGGCTGCACCTGCGTTTGCTCAGGTTACACCTGGACGAGCAGTCGAAGAAGTTGCAGTCGTCGTCGCTGCTGCAGTTCTGTTCCAGGATGTCCCTCATCTTCGGCTCGAAGAACGCCATGTCCACGTCGATCGCCACCACCTGCAGGACACACCAGAGGACACCCGCCCTGTGTGAGCCCATGCTGCAGGATTATCCACACCTTATATTTTCAAAGGTGCAAAACATGACACACGGCCTGGATGTGCTCACGCCATCCCAGCACACTACATAAATAAAAAACGTGTCCCACATGATGAGCTCAGATCTGCCTGAAATTCTGCCCTCGAGCTCAGAAACCTTCAGGTGCTGCGGCTCTATGAACACGGACTCTGTGGGCTGAACACAAACACAGTGAGGCCTGAAGTTCTTCAGATATTTGGATGTGTGAGCTGTAACGGCAGATTTGGAGCTCTGTAGAAACCAAAAACTGAAGATGCATGAAGTGAAATCCTGCCGTAACAATCTGTGACGGATGCACAGAAAGTGTTTCAAAGCTCAGACTGAAAGGAATGAATTAAATCAGCATCACAAAGGTTTTATAATAACAGAAAACAGGTGGTGTTAGGGTTCATTTAAATGTTTACACGTCATGAAATTATTATAACATTTTAAACTAATCAGAATTTTAATTTGCTACAAAAGAGACGAGAATCCAATAAAAATGAGCCACTGACAATATTCACTCCACTACATTCGATCCAGTTTTTAGGACATGGAATCAAAATAAAAGAAAGCTTCTGATAAATTTCTAAACTACAAAAAGACTCTTTTCGTCTTTATTATTCAAATGAGACTTTACAGAGATTCTTTTGTGCGGAGGAAAAGTGAAAGGAGTTTTAAAGGCCAAATGTCCCCCAGCAGTAAAATATGAAAACATGTTTTTCAGATTTTTCAGATGAGTGATAAAAATCTCACACAGTTTAAATGTGTGTGTGGGCCTCCGGTCACTCCACCGCTCAAAGCACGTTTACTGCAGTGAGTGTTTTTCATCGTCTCAAACTCACATCTTTCTCTCCTGAGCTTGTGAGATTTTTCTTTCATATTTATGACGTCAAACTGAAGTTTGGAGGGTTTTCTTGGAGTAACAATCTGCCGGTCTGTATTATTTAAATCAGCCCTGATGCAGGAGAGACGCACTGACAGGACGCTCGTTTGCTTCTGGCCCGACAGAGATGAAGATCTTCCACAGGCAGTTTCATTTTTTTTACAAACAGCTTTGATCATCTGGAACTATTTTCTGCGGTGGATTAATCGTCACGCCGTGCGGTGTGTGTTGATGTCCTGGATTATATTACCAGTTTGTAAGCAGCAGCGTGTCTCTGTGGCACAGAGCCTGGCAGTGCTCGGGAGGTCTGCTGGGAATAATCTGCAGATAAAAATCTCTTTAACCAGATGAAATGACTCCACTCACACCTGGAGTAAACGAGCACAGGCTGCACGGTGGTTTTACGGTGAGGGCATTATTAAGTGAGGGCAGTTAAACATGTTCCATGTAAGCACTTTGACAGGAAAAACATTAATCCTGCAAAACCGGGAGAACAATTGTGAGCCTCTGCTTTACTTGACTTTTGTTGGCGCTACAAACGCCTCATTTTTTTCCCTTTAACTGCTCATTTTCCAGCGATCAGGGGCTGAACAATGAGAGATAAAATAGCTTAGGCTGAGCTGTGATTGTTGGCTGGAGTCCAGCGCCGACCTGAAGTGCTGCTGATTTAACGACAAACCATAAAAGCTTCAGATAACGCTGAGAAAACAAACCCTGCTCGGTTCCCTCCATCCAGACGCTCCGGCTCTGATTTATGACCGCAGGAAAAACACCAAAGTCCACTTCTCATTCTAGAGTAAGCAAGCTTATACTTTTAATTTTAACATTACAGATATTAATAAAGACGGATGAGAAGTTTGATCACGGGGTGATTAATGGGGACTTGGAGATGAGGACGTCTGGCTCCAGCTCATGGAAAACTTTATTTTTAGTCTTTCGTGTGACTGATGGGCCGAGGATCCATCAGAGGTGACAGCCGCTGGATTTGACTCCAGGCACGAGAACAAAGACGCTGAGATTATTTCATCTTTCTCAGAGTTCGGGGATCTTGTTGGGTTTGAGGGTTGAATGAATGAACAGTCCAAAAACTCCACCCTCCAAGGTCTCCGTGTCCTCGTTCATATCTGGACTGCTTCCAGGCTGGTGCCCGTTCCTGGAAATCCCCTCTGATTGTTTCCCTCAGTGAGGCTGTGAGGCACGACCTCCACCCTGGACTTTATTTCAATGGTGTCCGTCAAGTTGCAGGGCGGTAAATCTCAGCCTTCATACAGGAACAGACTGCCGCACACTGCATCAGTGTGCTCTAAAATCATTGGCCTGCCTGTCAGAACTCTGACAGGTTTTCAGCCAACAGGCCCTCAGACAGGCAGCCAAAATCATCAACAACCCCTCTCACATTCTTCACCCCACATTTCAATGCCTCCCCTCTGGGCGACGCCTCTGCTGCATTTCCTGCAGGACTGAGAGGAGGAGGAGCGCCACCATTGTCCCCAAAGCAGCTCTGCTTTTTAACTCCTGCCGATAAGAACATTTCCCACACCAGAAACATAAACTAGTCTGTTTTTACACTGCTGACACTTTACTCACTTACAGTTATTTATTCACCTTTCAGTCACTTTTGTGTATATACTGTATATTCTGTGTATCTTAATTGCCCCTTGGGGATAAATAAAGTCTTTCTGATTCTGATAATGTGCGTGAACGTCCTCACAAAGACAGAAGTACCCAGGTGTGTGTTTGCACAATGACCTTCTCTCCCCAGCAGCAGCGTCACATCTTCTTCCTTTGGCTAAAAAAATATCTGTTCAAGAAAAACCTCACGTAATCCGCCGTCCAGCATCTGATTTCCATCTTTGCTCTAATAGCTTTCTAAAAACACGTCCCTTTTATCTCTTTTCTCCCAGCTCCCTGCTCTGCTTTCATCCTTCTTACGTTCATTATATCCTCAGCCAGCATTAAAGCCATTCAGCCCTCCTCCGTGGTTTCTGAGTCACTGCAAAGACAAAGCAGAGTGAGCGTGTTCAAAGTCACACCTGAGGACTTACCGTGAGGTCCTTCCTGATGGCAAAGTTCTCCGGTTTGATGTCGCAGAGGTGTAGCTTGTGGGTGAAGTCATTGTCAAAGTGCCACACCATGTCCAGGAAGCTCAGCGCGATGCGGTGCATCATCTCTCGGGCCTTCCACCTGGCTCGGTCTCCGCCTTCACCCTGATCCTGAACCTCAGAAATGGCCACGTCATCCAGGGAAAAGATGTTCTGGTCCCAGGCGTGCCCGGCTGAGAGGTACTCCACAGCGTAGAAGTGACCACAGGAGCCCAGCACCTTGGCCACGTGGGTGCTGAGGTCCTGCAGGACTCTGGAGACCAGAGGGAACAGAAAGCAGATACAATGAGGCCAAAGTGATGTCACAGGAAGTCATCATCAGGACAAACATGGAGACAATAAGCTGAAAACTGATAAAACAAGTGTCTTTACTCAGAAGAAGGTTTAAGCTCCAGAGAAGAGTCCGTACTGGATCTGTTACACTGATCTGTGGACCAGACTCTACCAGAGATATCATGAAGTCTTTCTTCATAACTAAACTCTGAGGTGTTCTGGCAGTATCGGGATGGATGGACACATGGATGGATGGAGGAAGTTGGATAGATGGATGGATGGCCACATGTTGGATCGATGGATGTATGGATGCATGGATGGATAGATGGCCTGTATTTATATATAGCGCTTTACTAGTCCCTAAGGACTCCAAAGCGCATCCAGTCATCCACCCATTCACATACTGGTGATGGCAGCTACATTGTAGCCACAGCCACCCTGGGGCGCACTGACAGACGCGAGGCTGCCGGACACTGGCGCCACCGGGCCCTCTGACCACCACCAGTAGGCTACGGGTGAAGTGTCTTGCCCAAGGACACAATGACCGAGACTGTCGGAGCCGGGGCTTGAACCGGCAACCTTCCAATTACAAGGCGACCTCCCAACTCTTGAGCCACAATCGACCCACATGAATTGATGTTGGATGTATGGATGGATTAATGGATGGATGGATGGATGGACACATGTTGGATTGATGGATGGAGGAAGTTGGATAGATAGATGGACAGATGTTGGTTGGATGGATGCATGGATGTGCAACCTCGCTCATCTGTGCTTTTGTACCCCTTCACAGTCGCGGTCTGTGCACACAGAGGTTTGCACGTTTCCAGCAGTGGATCCGTCTTTGTGGACCGAGCAGTTTTGGTTCGTTACCTTCTGGTAACTTGAGTTCTTGAACTTGAAGGAATCATCACGGATGAAAATCTGGAGACCACACAGGTGTTTTTATCTGATCTCGTTTATGAGCCATTACTTTACTTCCTGTCTGTTTGGGGGCATGCTGACTGTTGTCTACTCCAGGAAATACAGCAGCGTGTCCTTCACACAGGCTTCCTTCAGTAAAACTAAACTAACCCACTAAGCTGTAACAGCCTCGGCTGTCTAACCACGCACCTCTGTCTCCTCCCTCCTGCTCAGTGAAGGTGAACAGAGCTCAGACACCAAAACACTTGAGTGTGAACACATTAGTACCAGTGATGTAAAATAATGCTCTCTATAAAACAGCCGGTGATGAATGGGTTCTTCTTCAGGTGGGGATAAAATGTGGAAAAGACTTTTAATCAGCTGCAGCTCGATGAGAGCTGATATCAGACTCTGTGGTGTCTCCAGCTCCTCTGTTGTGTCTGACCTGCAGAGCTCCACATTCACACAGCTGCTTTCCTCCATTTGTCACTGCAGCAGCACAGGTCACCTCCGCTCACTGCTTTTACTTTTGGATGCCAGCCTGCCGGTGTCTGAACGTCTCTCAGACTGAAGCTAATTTCA
>NC_141352.1:8566355-8578855 GCF_057382095.1 Aulonocara sp. 'chitande type north' Nkhata Bay | reverse complement strand
GGATGTTGGATGGATGGATGGGTGGATGCTGGATGGATGGATGGATGGATGGATGGATGGATGGATGGATGGACGGATGGATGGATGATGGATGGATTAATGGATGTTGGATGGATGGATGGGTGGATGCTGGATGGATGGATGATGGATGAATTAATGGATGATAGATGGATAGATGGACGGATGGATGGACGGATGGATGATGGATGGATGGATGGACGGATGGATGGACGGATGGATGATGGATGGATGAATGGATGATGGATGGATGGATGGACGGATGGATTAATGGATGATGGATAGATGGATGGATGGATGGACGGATGGATGATGGATGGATTAATGGATGGATTAATGGATGGATTAATGGATGATGGATGGATGGATTAATGGATGATGGATGGATTAATGGATGATGGATGGATGGATGGATGGACGGATGGATTAATGGATGATGGATGGATTAATGGATGGATGGACGGATAGATGGATGGATGGATGGATGATGGATGGATTAATGGATGATGGATGGATGGATGGATGATGGATGGATTAATGGATGGATGGACGGACGGATGGATGATGGATGGATGGATGGACGGATGGATTAATGGATGATGGATGGATTAATGGATGGATGGATAGATGGATGGATGGATGGATGATGGATGGATTAATGGATGATGGATGGATGGATGGATGGATGATGGATGGATTAATGGACGATGGATGGATGGATGGTGATCAGGTGTGAATTTAAACCCAGACCAGGATCTTCTCACAAACCTGACCGTGTTTAATGCCAACTGACAGCAAAATGAAAAAGTGAATGATCCAGTGGAGGAAAGCTAAACTGAGTTAAACACACCCAGCTCCTCACACGATCCAAACTGCTGCCTGCTACAGTCACACGTAAGCTTAAAGTCTGTGAACAGGACGATTATGTGACTGCACAGAGGAGCATCAGAGCGCTAGGAGACGAGATCGTTATGATGTTAGTCTTCTCAGTGTTGCAGAGATCTCAGACTTGGAGCCGGATGCTGCAGAAACGAGATTCACGTCAGAAACAAACTGAGATACTGCTGCACAAACAGCAGCTCCAGCTCAGCTCGAACTTTCAGACTCATTTTATTTTATGTTTGTAGTTCATAATTAACCTGCAGTAAGATCAGTACACTGTCTTATGGTGAACACAGAGTTTCTGATGCCCGGGTTTGATGCTCAGGCAGCAGAAGCATGAATGGTAAAACTGAGACCTCAGAGACTCAAACGGAAACGATTTCATCGATTCTGAGAAAAAATTCATGAGAAGCTGCAGCTGGAGGCTGACTCTGTAAGCGTCCTGCATACCTGAAATATCCACAGCACCTCCCCCACCTCACCTGCATCCCTCAGCTGCTACTCAGATAAAAGCTGTGTGTGTTTATGTGTGTGTGTTTGTGTGTTGATGGACTCAACAGGTGTGGGAGGGGAGCTGTTGAGAGTCAAAGGAGGCTCAGCAATTATCACCCCCCTCCTCCCTTTTTAGTTCCTGCTGTCTCTCTTCACTGGGAATGATAACCACTGTGTGTTTGTGTGTGTGTGTGTGTGTGTGTGTGTGTGTGTGTGTGTGTGTGTGTGTGTGTGTGTGTGTGTGTGTGTGTGTGTGTGTGTGTGTGAGACAGACGGAGGGTAAACTGCTGATGTGTGAAATCACAGATGTAATGTTTGCTTCACGCTGACGGGTCGCTCTGCATCGGTCATGCTTCCAGAGTCCTGACACTGGAAACATTAGAAGCTCTCACACAGGTGTGTGTGGACACTGTATTTAAACTTGTACTGTCAGAGTGCCCTCGGCAACACAAATACATCCAGCCTGATGTCGTGGCGCAGACATCAGATATGATCCATTTGTTTGTGTTTGTTCTGCTTTAAAATGATTTATTTTCATTGAAAGTGCTTTTTATGAATTCTTACTTTCACTGTCTTCACCCAGGGCCCCTCACAGCTGCCAAACATGTGGATGAAAGAGCGACTTCAGCCTGAACCCTGATCCTTCTGCTGAAGCTGGCCAATCACAGGAAAGGAAACTGAAAAATGAGAATAAAACTACGTCTTTCCTCATGAGCTGGAAAACCGAGGGGACAGAGTGGTGTGTGCTGGGTCTCAGAGGCCGGCGTGGTGGAGCAGGATCAGGGGCTTATTGAGGAGCCTCCACTGTGTTTTTTTAGGGTCACACTGGGCACATCGCCATGGTAACCTGTGCTGCAGAAAACCACCACCCACTGACAGAGCGGCTTCCTGGAAAACTGCAGCATCCCTGCTGGAAGAGCCTGAGCACCTCGAGGTGCAGGCAGCAACCGGGCAGCCACGCTCGCCGTGACTGAACGGCGGCACGGAGCATGCTGGAGACACGAGCGCACGTGTGCGTTTGAACGATGCTTCTCCGCACGAAGCTCTGAGATTCACAGCGAGATGCTGCAGCGCTCGGAGCGAGTCGTCTTCCCATCAGGGAGGGAAGGCCTTCATGCTGCGGTGATGTGAGGAGCAACCTCAGAGTCCTATGAGACCATCTGAGTGCAGCGCGCTTTAAATAAATGGCCTGTATTTATATAGCGCTTTACTCGTCCCTAAGGACCCCAAAGCGGTTTACATATCCATGGCAAGCTACATTGTAGCCACAGCCACCCTGGGGCGCACTGACAGAGGCGAGGCTGCCGGACACTGGCGCCACCGGGCCCTCTGACCACCACCAGTAGGCAACGGGTGAAGTGTCTTGCCCAAGGACACAACGACCGAGACTGTCCGAGCCGGGGCTCAAACCGGCAACCTTCCGATTACAAGACGAACTCCCAACTCTTGAGCCACGATCGCCCCCATACACAGTTTCTCCCTCTCTGGCTACAACTCTGAACTCCTTCATGTGTTTACAGTCTAACACGAGGCTGAAATCATCGTACACACTGAAGAAAACATCCAATCAAAGCAAAACGCTGACTGTCATCTTTCACCTCGCACCGTCGCTCTGCTGATGTTTCAGCTTCAGCTTGCAGTCGCTCTGCTGATGGTAGAGCTGTGTCCTGTGGGCGTGACTCGTCATGTTGATGACCACCTTCCTGAGCCTGATCTCAGAGCAGCTGAAGCCAGATCACGGAAACACGGAGCGTGCTCAGTGATGGTCATCCTGTCAGTTCTTCCACCATCGTCAGACAGTCAGAGCTAACTGCCCAGCTAAATCTGAGAGTCATTTGCTACAACAACACACACAACAGAAGGCCTACCAGGAGGTGATCAAATGAGAAGCTTCCCACAGCAGGGATGAGTGTGACCGATTGTTTCTCTCACTATGACAAACTGTTCCTGCAGAGAATCAGCTGCTTTATGTCCGCCATGTTTTTACACTCGCCAATTAGTCGCCAGCCTGGAAGTATTCAAGAACATGGCTCAAATTTCAACCAGTGAAAAAGTTTGTTTTCCTGGGTGAAGTGATGAAATGTTAGCTCCTTTAGTTTTACTGCCTCGCAGACACCGCAGATAAATACTTCTTGTTATAATCGTGCCACACAGCGCCTCGCCCTCCATGGAGGCTCTTAACTCCTTCAGACCTCTGTCACCTGTGTCCTTGGATTCAATTTCAGGTTCACACTCAAAGCAGAGCCAGAAAAGGTCTTGGACATACAACGAGAAAGTAATTACCATGGCAACAGCCCCAAACCGCCCCCATTTGTAGTAATAATGGAAGCACTTAAACTCAAAGGGTGATCTTGAGGTTCCTTCCTGCCTCGGCGCCGGCCTTACTCTCACAAAGCCAGAGATTTGAAAACAGCTCGATGGGATCCTGAGCGGGACAAGGATCCCTGAGCCGAGTCCCACCCCCGGACTCGGACATCTGGTCCCTCTGCTCTTATATCTGCTCTAATTCCCTGGATTTCCTCCACCCTACATCAGCTAACACTCTCCAGCTGCCTACAGACCTTCCTGCCCAGTTTAGAGGATCAGATTCCCTCCAAGTGTGAAGAGAAACGTGACTCCTGGAGTGAAAATGAGATCCAGATTCCACTTTTTAAATTGAAGCAGTTATTTAGCCCCATGTTTGAGGTGCACGATCAAACAAATGTATATGACTGTGACGCGAGCTGCTCTGTTGCTTTAGAAATACTTGAGAATATTTATTACTTTTACTGTGCAGGGCGTTTCCCTCTGTAAAAGCATTTGTACTGACGGTGTAGAGTCTGTGAGGTGGATTTTGGGCCTCGGCACTGAAATCTGTCTCCACCTGAAACGACTTGTCCTCCTCGTTGTGAACAGCGCCCCCGGGTACACATTTCCCTCCTCTTCATCATTAGCCAGAGCAGCGTGTGTGCGAGCTGACACACGAGTGCGGTCGCCCACCAACCAGCCGCGGTCTTTAGTGCTTCATTCAGTCAGCACCTATAAAAACACTCACCTGCTCGTTGGCTAATTATGGAGGCTAACCGCTGCCAAAACACTCACGCTGTTAGCGTTAGTGTTAATGGCTCGGGGTGTGTACCTGTAAGTGTGTGTGGTGGGCGTTTATAGTGTGTTGTGGCCTGCGGCTGCCGGCTCATCGGCTGCGAGATCAGCCTACGCTTCCAGCGAGCTGACCCCGAGGTCAGCGGCTCCACCCACGGCGCGTGCATGCATCCATGCCGCGCGCATGCATCCATGCCGCGCGCTCGCAGCGGTGAATACGAGCCATTCAGCCCACACCGCGCTCACCCTGCGGGCTGCAAAAGTCACACCATTGTTCTCGGAGTGTTCAGCGTGCTCAGCACAACAGGAGGTGCTGCTTTACACCGCCAGCCTGTGGGGATACTGTACCGACCTCTGACCTCCTGTCACCAGTGATAAATCGCTCGCTGACGCCTTTTTGAGAGCTTTTTCTTTTTTATAAGGCATCAGCATGGGAAGCTTCCTCTTTCTAATATACCACGGTTCAGAGGTCGCGGTTTGCTGCTGGCTTGCACAGTGTTGCTCGGAGGCTGTGGTGCATATAACAGAAACCCAGCAGCAGATTATCAGGGACTTCCTGATCACTCAAAGGTGTGTGTTTAGTTAGACCGAGCAGAGCCACACTGATCTCAGCTGGCACACCTTTGTGGAAGGACCAAAACGTTCATCCTTAAGTTTGCTCGATCACTTCACTTCTGCAGAATATTTTTAATTTGTTCCAACAGTTTCCACTTAAACGCTCCGGGCTCCTGATTCTTCAAAAACCTTGACAGCCTCTGCAAGTTCAGGCAGAAAAAGCTCCTGCGCGACGCGCTCGGCCCGTCACGGCCTCTGGGCTGAATAAACATAGGAATGTCATTAAAGCCTTTTAATGTTCCTCGTGTGTTTGGGCTTTGCTGTTATGGAATGTAATGGTGAGAGCACAACAACAAAGACCTCCTTTCACTAGAAACGAGACCAGAAACTTCTCGTCTTTCTCCGTCTGCTCGCCAATGTCACACGAAGCGGAGGCGGAAGGCAGAATTAACCCAGTGTAAAGTACTGCGCTCACAGCTGACCGCAGCACGAGTAAAGAACAACACAACATGAAATGGATTTTAAGTGAAAGCTGGAAAACGCTGCAGAGATGTGAGGAGGAAACATCTGCACTGAAACATTCAGGTCATGTAAACTTATTAAAACCTGATTAAACAGCCTTTAAACAGGTAGCATTAGTTACTGTATCATTAAAGTCTTTAAGTGTTATTATAATGACAGTTTTGCTTTTATAGCTGTGCAGCTAAAAGAAACACGGCCAGAATGGGGAAAGCAGGAAGAAGATCCGAGCCAGAAATGAAAGAAAAAGACAAAGAACTGAAAAATAAAATGTTGACCATGGCTGTTTATCTCAGGAGGAATCCATAAATTAAGAGGAGTAAAAATTAAATAAAGATCTTGGAAGTTCAAACCAGAAGTAAAAGCCTGCAGTGACATTTAAAACCCGGCTGGCAGACCCCGAGTTCATTAATGATTCTTAATGATTCAGTCTGGAGCTCATTTACCTTCCGTGCTCATTTATTTCTGTCATTAGCTCGGCACGAGGCAGCCACATCAGCTCCCTGGACCGCTCTGCTGCTTGCTGGCTCAGTTCACCTGCTCTGGCGCTACATAAACAAGGATGAGATTCAGACGACAGCGACCGGCGGGCTCTTAATTGAAGCCAGCTGCAGCTTGGGGGGAGCTGAGAGCTGGAAGCTTCCTGAACAGCCACTGGGTGGATGTGATCATTGGTACACATGCAGCAGCTGAATTCAACAAAAACCAAACTACCAGAAGAATACCAGACAGAGCACCAGACCTGCTCCCAGAAACCAGCAGATCCACTGAGATTTAGTGTAATACTGGTTCAGATGGTGTCACAGATCAGGTTGTAGGTGTGGATGTAGCCCTGCGAAGACGCATCGGCCTGATCGTCTATTTGACTGTTTGTAATAATCAAAAAAATAAATCATAAGTCTAAAGAAGGGAACATAAAACTATAAACTACAGAAACAAGAGGTTGGAAACCCACTGAGGTGAAACGAGAGGACACAACGGCTGCATACACAACGAAAGTGGAAACGCAGGGAGAACGAGACACAGCTGAACTAAATCACAGAAGACGAGACACGGAAAGCAAAAATAAAGGCAAACCACAAGGAATGCAGACTCAAAATAAAACAGGAAGTGACAACTAAACTTGGAGATAACTCACGCATACATGATAGATGTCACTCTGATTTGAAACCAGCCAGCAGTCACCAGTGTTTCCTCCTGAGTGGATTCTGTTGTGACGCATGTTTGTCATTCACACGATGCGACTGCAGAATAAACTCTAACTAACTATCATCATTTCATAATCCAGTACTGTCGGTGTCAAAATCTTAGCTAATGATCCTTCATCACATGCAGGAGGCCTGTGGACACTCACAGTTTATCTCACTGTTGGTCCTTTGGTCACCTCTGCCTTACTCTCCATCTACCTCGTGTGTTTCTTATCCCTCTCTCTGCTTCCTTTATTCTGAAGCTTCATCCCACTGAGCTTTAGTTTCTGCTCTCCTCTGGTTCTCTCCTCAGGTTAGGTTTACCTGTACCTCATTATCGCTCTTCCTTAGACTCATGTCATTAACTCACCTCCCTCATGTTGTTGAGTTTCATTGTGGATTTTATTTTGGACTGGTCTGCAGCTGTGAGGTGCTTTTTGTTCTGTGTTTGTAAACCATTAAACTGCCTTTAACGCCCTTTTGTCTTTTGAACGTTACTTCCAGTAAAAAGCTTAAATAGTAATAAAACAACAACATCAGGTAAGTCTGACAAAAACGGTCCAGCATAAACTCGAGCGTCTGGGGTCAAAGTCCCGCGTTTTAGCTTCTTCTCCATCTTAAAAGGCAGAATCTCTGCTTGTTCTGCGTTCATCACGATACAGCTCTGACCTGTAATTTCAGTGCGTCACACACTGCAGTGTTTAAAAGTTGAGTACTTTTTTGGGCTTTATTTTGGTCCTTTTGTAACTTTGCAGCAGCAGGTTTGAAACCATTTCTCATGGTGCTAACGTACGCAGGCAGAGGTTGGACGCTCAGCGCCCCGGTGATGGTCGCCTGCTCTGACCGATAAACCAACGGTCCATTGAAGTGCGGCGCGGCACCATGACGCGGTCTGTATATCTCTCTCAGTCTGACAGCCTCTGAGGTCGTTAAGCTCTCTGAAGTGCCTGTGGTTGCACAGCGTGTCGAGACTCACTCCGAGTGTCGGGGTGCTTATCGCGAACCCGAAGGCACAAAACTCAGAGCTCACCCTGCCGGAGCGTGCCTTGGTGCTGAATGTAAACAAATCCAATTAAAGCAGACTCGCCGCTGCCAGGACGCCTGCACAGAGACACACTGAACGTACACAGCGTGCACGTTTTCTTGGCCGCCACCTCTGCCTGCAGGCATCGCCTCGCATTTGAAGTACGGAGACAATACCGAACACCAATTACAGAAATATGTCTGAAGGATGTTTCTCTCTTCAGATGAAATATTGTTGATGAGACCAATGACTGTTCCAGATTACACCAACTCACTGATGTGACTCTGAGTTCAGCAGTGTCTAAAGAAACGGAGTAAACTTCAGGTAGTTTTGAATGTTGCATACACGTTTTAGATCACAGAGCTCCATTTTCCAAATAATAAAGTCTGTTTTTAGACTGATTTCTTCTCGTCTGTCTTTCAGTCAGCGGCTGGCTTTAGGTCATCGGCTCTCCTGAAAATCAACTTGCGGAGACTTGAAATCTCTGATGAGGATTTCCTTGTTTTTGTCAAACATATCGGAGCATGGGCATGTTGCAGCAGGCGACTGTTATTAAGACCTCTTCCTCTTTTCTTCAGTTATATGTTGAACTCCTGAGGCGTCTGATTTGTGCCACTTTCATCAACGACTCTTCAAGTTTCCTGGCTGCATACCAACACCCACTGTCGTTTATGTACGACGGACTCTTAAAGGAAATCTGATCTCACCTTGAGATCAAATTCTCCTTCAGTTTTCAAAGCATCTGCTCAGTGACATCTGACAGGTTTTGCTTAAGGGCAGCAGCCTCCAGCTCTTCTGGAGGTACAGTGAGGTGTTTCCAAGCCTCAGACATGAGCAGATATAATCTCTTCAGCATGTTGTGGGATCAGTTCCAGGATCTTCTCCCAGCTGTACACACCTGGAACACCTCACCCAGGAGCGCAGGAGGTCTGATGTAGAACCATTTAAACTGACTGTTTTAAATATAGAGAACTGGTGCCTCCACTCAGAGCTCCTTCTGACTGACCAAGCGCTTCACTTCACCTCTGAAGGGATGACTGGGCCACAGGAAACTATAGAAGTTCAATGACATTTAGCAGCTTAAAGTGAAGGTGGGTGAAAACCTCTGTTTACGAAAAGTTAAACTGTTCAGAGAAGAACGACTTATTGTTGTGGTCACTACCCCACAGGTTGTAGCCACTGGTAAAGGTAGGACCACAGATCCACTGGTAAACTGAAAGCTTCATTGCTACGCTCTTTACAACAGACCAGTACTATGAGACCAATCTTTGCCATTGACAGACCTGTATGAAGGTTAAAATTAGCTATTTAAAAGCAGAAACTTCGTAGTTCTGATAGATCTGGTATTTATACCCACAGGGTACTGCATGTGTTGGCCTTCCAGTAGCCCTAGAATGGTTCAGATGGCACTCAAGTTCAAGCTCTCATCTATTTTCTGTTGCATTTCTCTCAGAGCACATTTGTTTAATATTGGGATCTCCATTAGCATTAGCATTAGCCTTAGCTAGTCTTCCAAAAGAAAGCAGACAAAGAGGAAGACGAGGCAGTAACCACAGTCTGCATTAGACACAGCATTCAACAAGTTATTTTAATAAATGTTAGTTTAATTGTTTGGAGTTTGAAAGCATCTTAAACAGAGATCAGTAAGATAAAAAGATTTAATGTAATAGAAATCCTCTTAAAACTCATTTTACCTGCTGACATAGAGCTGCAATACTCGACTGTTCACACCTACATTTGTTGGCTGGATTTTGGGTAACAGTGAAAACAAATAAACCTTTAACGGTTAACATCAATCACATGACTGGTTGACAGTCATGTGATTGATGGTAAAATATTATAGCAGTTGGTGCATCAAAGCAGCGGTTCCAGAGAATACATCATATATGTTTGATACAACCGCAAAAGGTGACGTCCTGGGAATAAGAACAAGTTGGACCGGCTCCTCTTCTCCACTAACGGCTGTGAACGTCACACTACACCCGTCTCTAAATTCTGTTGAGGCGTTTACACATGCTCCGTGGTGTTGTGGTAAGAAAACAAGCGGCGACCTCAGGGGTTAAAAAATCACTTTGAAATGAAGCACCAAAGAGCTGCAGTTCCTCTAACATCCAGCAGAGGCTCCAGCAGTGAGTCGGTCTCCACAGCCTCCCAAACAGAACAGTTTGGTGTCTATAGATAATTTAGCTTCATGATAACTGTACAGATATTTGCCCTTAATTCATCCTAATTTAATTTATCCTTAAAGTTTGCATTATTAGGGGCGTGGCCTTTGACTCACAGGTGGATGGTGACACAGGCGGCTGTAGCTGCTAGCTTCACCTGAATTGGACCTCTGGACTGTGTTTGTGCTGTTGGAGCCTTTCAGAGGCCAGTCAGAACCTCATAGATTCTGAAATTCTTTCAAAAATAGTGATGTAGTTGCTGCAGGATGGCAGTTTCACTGCAAAATGACACTTGTGCTCAGCAACCTTGGTTTTATACAGAAATACAACCAGTTGGGCTGGTTAGCACAGACCGACTTTGCCAATGACGTTCGGAGACTTTTTGCCTCCCACCGTGTGTGCGATCACCTTGTGACCAAAACTGGTCCAGTACGGGTGTTACAGGTGTTGCATGGTTAACCCCAGCTGGTTGCCACAACTTCTGGCAATCAGTTGCTGAATGCAAGAAAGTTCAATGCAATCACCAGGTAACCACCAACTTCAGTTGTAAGTGATAATTTTAATATTGAGTGACAGAAAATAATTAGCACAGCCCTGAAAAGCACTGAGGTGTGAGAGTTACTGACTGGCATCAGCAGCATGTTTGAATAGAGCCACTCAACTTTCAACACTTCAGTCTTTCTAGGACTGCAGTTTGTACAGGGTGGGATGAGTCTATTCATACACACAACACCTACACACAGTTAATGTATGATTAAAAACATGGGGAGGAAGCCACACATGGAGCGGTTCATTTATGCAGGTGCAGTTTGTTGCTTTAGCATCCTGTAGAGGGCGGAGACTCCACGAGCCGTACAGCAGTCTGACACGAAGACGCAGTCAGAGCATCAGAGCCCCGTCCATCGTTACAGGAACTCTGAGCTTAAAGAGAGCGTGAGGAAGAGACGGGGTGCATGCAAACAGATTCCAAGGGGAACAGCAAAGTGAGAGTATCTGCTCTGAGGTTAGTACGTCACACAGATCAGTTTTATATGAAGCAATGTGGGGGGAAAACACCACTGATGTTCAGCTGAGCCAAACATCAAACACAAAACACACACAGGTGAGTTTTTGGCAGCAGCTGCCAGACATCAGAGCCAGATGCATTTTATTCTTTAGACTGACCTCCATCCAGATTTCACACTTAGAGCTTCTGTTTTTAACCTAAAATCATTTACAAGCTCTGAGACTTTGGGTTTAGGACTGTTTCCTTTAATGTGCCAACTCTGCTGCAGACACTTTGATTTGTCGCAGCAGGACGGTGTGAGTAACCCTCGACTGACCTAATGGGCTCACCTGCGACCTGCTCTTGAATTTTGAATCATGAATCAGCTGCTCCCACATTTGAAGCTGCCAAGGACCCCCTCCTGCTCCTGCAGCCTCCTCGTCCCCCTGCAGGAAGTGTTTCGGAGCCTCTGGTGTATCCGGCCCGACTCGTCCTGACCCCTGTGCTTTTGAGGGTTTGCGGTCCAGCTGTGAGAGCAGGTATGATTTTAAGCTAAATCACAGAAGGAAGTGTTTCAGATCATTGTTGCTTTTCAAACAGGAGCCGATGCTCTTCAGCCTGGAAGGGCTCAGTTGGGTTCATATTCTCGCTGTGATTTCAGCCAGCAGCTAACTGAAAGCAGACTGAGGCTACGCCGCCGCAGTCTCTCCAGCCTCAGACCCATTTCTGCCTGCACGACTGTTAACCACGGCTATGTCATACGTCATGGCTGCATCATCTGAAAGACCATTTTTCGAACAAAGTTTCAGTTTCCACAAGTTCGTCCGACTCCTTCACAATAAGAATCTTCTGTCTACCTAAACGCTGGACTATTAAGATCACTGGAAAACGTTTTAGGATCAGTCCAAAGAGTGAACCTCAAACTTTGCACTGAAATGTCAATCTCACAGAGAAACGTGAAATTAACCATCTTCAGGGAAATGCTCTGACATGACTCAGCAGCTTTAACAGTTTTGCATTTCTGAACATGAAGAATAAGAAATGAATGAAATCCAGTGAAAAAAAGACTCAGAATACAAAATAAAGATGCATTTGAATCTTTTAATGAGACTCTGAAGAGGAATTCATCAGATCCTGAATCGATGACGAGGATCAAAACTTCAGAGCTGATCAAATGCCTGCCAGAGTCTTTTATTCTGAAAATCTCACTTGCTTTGATGCCGAACAGCAGATCAGAAAACTTGTTAGTGTGGATATTGTCAGGCGTGATCAGAGCGTGACACGTTCAAGTTCAGAGGCAGCGCCGGCGTTTGAACCGCCGTCGTTAGTTGCAGTGTTGGGCCAGCGCCGGCTTCAGAGAGAATCGCTGAGCCGCCGCCGCGCTGATGCGGTTCGGGGGGCTTTGTTGGGACCCTGCAGGCCTCCTCGTTGGTATGCGGCGCTAGTCTCCAGCTGAGCTGCTTTCTTTTTAAAGTGTCTGTTCTCTGCTTATCGCCTCCCCCACCCTCTCTACCCCCCTCTGACCCTCTGTTCTCCCTCCTTCTTCTTCTGCACATGAGTCTGAATACAGATCAAGAAACCGCCGCGCTGCT
>NC_141352.1:8558855-8561355 GCF_057382095.1 Aulonocara sp. 'chitande type north' Nkhata Bay | reverse complement strand
CCTCCACAGCTGAACCACCAGAGAAGCCGACGTCTCGCATCTTATCATTTATTATTCTGTACTTTGTGTTTTAAAAACACAGTTTCACCCGGAGTTCATACCCTAAGCGCTCCTCCACCCTTCACACACAAACACCTTCCTGTGCTTTCACACCCGCCCTCCCCGCCCATCTGCCAGTCATCTTGTCATCAGGTGTCAGGTGGACGTGGCTGTCCTTGCTCTTGAGTCTCAGGCTTGTTTCACACAGACGGACTTATCCACGTTTCATAACCGAGTCCGTATTGGGACAAAGGAAAAGGCTAACGTCTCTGGGATGTACTCTCACAGAAGATCTGAAACGGGAATCAAAGGGATACAATTTTCCTCTCACAGACTTTGTTGCCTTTTTCCAACCTGGTTTATTTGATTAAATGTCAGGAATGCTGAGAAACGCCCGGGTTTTAGATTTGGCTGTTACTGCTGCAGTTTCATTTTTATCTTAAAGTGGCCAAAACAATAAAATGTATAATATCAGAGCTCATCCAAGCTCTACAGAAATAAAGGGCCGGCGCACAAACAGCCGCTGTGAGATCATCACGGCTGTGTGAACCTGGACTGCAGCTTCTTCCTGCTGCTCAGCAGCTTCTTCCTGCTGCTCAGCGAGATCTACCTGACAGAAACACGTCGGCACGTCTGACTGAGGGAGCATCTGCACACGTTCGTCTGTTTGGACCTGTTCATTCCTGCACTCCACCACAGGAGATCCCAGTTAGTGTGGCTGACTGGATCTGGCCTGGAGACGACCACGCTGTGCCTAGCAGGCAGCTAGCATCCAGTCAGACAAAGAGGCCACGCCCCCGTACCATGTGTCAGGCTGTAAACGTATTTATTTCTGCTGTAGATTTGTGCACTGACTGCTGGACAGCAGAGGAACTGATGGTGCTGGTGCTTCAGTGCAGCTTCATGTCCGGTCCTCCTGTAGACGAGCTGCAGACTTGAGAAAGAGCTGTGCAAACACTCACTAAACCCTTCAACCTTGATTCTGACTGATCAGAGGGTCTGGGGTGCGTCCCACAGCGCTGCAGCCTCTGCTTCTCTCATCATGTATAATTAGCTCTCTGAAAGGAGACCGTCATCTCTCAGCTGCATCACTGCAGCCATCGTGTCCACCACAGGACACCTCGTGCCTCAGGAGGCATCTGACAAGACCGCATTAAATTCTACCCGAGGATGAGATCATGCTGACTTATAAATCAGCTGCAGTCCAGTAAGATTCCTGTGCAGCCAACAGCCAGTGACAGACGGGACGTTTGACCTTCCTGACAGGACGAGCTAAGATGTTAAAACAAACGCAGCTGCTGCAGGTCGTGACCTTTAACACTATTATTTATTAGTTATTATTTGACAGATGAAGAAATGATCCAGCAGAGAAGGACACAGCTTTAAATCTCTGCTGGACGTTAGCAGGTACATGTCTAGTAGAAACCTCACTGTGGACACTCACAGGTCAAAGTGTGCAACATGAAGTACGATATCAGTTTGGATTTGTGATGTTACAGCTGGAAATGGTACAAAACATCATACAAGCATAAAGTTTGTTTATCGAGTGTTTGAGAAGAAACGCTGACCTGCACGTGAACCTTCTCTCTTAATTCCCCGTTAAGCCGCAGGCTGAATTAAAAAAGTGAGACAGGCCATAAAAAATGTGACGTCAGGTCATAAATAGGCAGAGGAATGCCAGAGACAAGCGAGGACACGGTTAGACGGAGCAGCAGATCCGCCTTCAGACTATAAATACTCAAAGGATCAACTGAAAGTTTCCTCCTTCAACACCACAGAGCCGACGTTCACCCGAGACTCGAGCGACCGGACGCATACGAAGAACGACAGTTTGTTTCTCCAGGTTCATCAGGTCTTTCATCGGATCAGTCTCATAATTACTGACGTCTGGAAAAACGGGACTTCTTCTACAGCGAAGAACAGATGAAAGTTGTCATCGGTTAATTCAGATTTTTATGAATTTGAGTGTTTTTGTCATCTTTACACTCAAAGCCTGAACGTTGAGATCAGATCCAAGAAGAAATCCTGTTTTCTGCTTTCAGAAACCTGCCAGAAATAAAAAAGATGCAGATCGCCTCTAATGTCAGTGTTACATCATAACTGATGTTGTTCTATTAATACAGGTGGGAGGCGGGCAGGTGAGGGCGGTTCCTGGTTGGTTGTTCTGCAGCAGGATCGATGATGGAGAGGACTTCGTGGAAAGTTGAGTCTGTGATGAAACGATGCTTTTCTAAATCCCACAGGCAGGTCACGTCCTGCAGTAGGAAGTCTTTGGACAGCAGACGAATGAGTTTCCCATCGACATGGATGGAATTGCTGCAGGATCCCAAAATAAGAGCGTTTGTTTCCAGACCGAATGCCTCTGAGACTAACGAGTTTCCCAAGAGTGTATTTTTATCTCTGCTGTCCCAGGATGCTGCTCGGACACAAACCGTCCACACTGTTGAATCCTGCGCTGCAG